>NW_026516287.1:0-200220 GCF_025602895.1 Polychytrium aggregatum
TCTGCGAGCCCCGCGAGGAGGCTGAATCGCCCGGAGGTTCTTCGGAGTGGTCCTTTTCGTGGGGCTCTTCGGGCACCTGGTCGAGACGATGGGGAGATGTGTTCATTTGTCGATGCTGATGTTGATGACAGTCCAGCGACGGTAGGAGGGTTGGTCAGCCCTGTTTGAAGCCCAGCAGCGACGGATGCATGTGCCTTGATCTGTTGGGTTGCGGCAGAGGTTCGGCTGGGCTGGGCTCGACAGATCGACAAACGTCAGGGCGAGCAGTCGCAGCTTGATTGAAGCCTCTGCAATGGTCGACAACAAATGCGCGCACATCGTCAATCGAGCATTCTGGAAACAGCGCCTGCAAACAATCTGCGAATGACCGCAGATGCACCAATCCGTGCTGAACATCAACTTCCACGGCGACAGAAGGAGGCGGAAGACATGCGGCAATGGCCTCTGTGGGTGTAGAATCCAGACAGGGCGATGCAGGAGTGCTCTGTGCGGGCTGCTCTGCGTGGGAAACGGCTCGACCAACCAAGCGCACCGCCACCACAATCTCGCGGCACCGCGCGCCGAGTCGGCCCAGGCGCGGACACACGCAGGCCCCTGGTCCTTGCTCGCCCAGCCGCACCAATCGCAGGCGGGTCCACCGCGCCTGGCAGAAGCAGTTTGTGCGTCGCGCGTCGCGGGGAGGGGAGCCGAGTCTGCCGAGCTTGGACCAAGGTTGGTGCCCGTGAGCCAATGTACAGAGCGCGTCGCCCCAACTGTTCCAGGGCCACTGCTGGTGTTGCTGTTGCCATGTAGTTGTTGTTACTTGCTCCGGCTGTTGTTACTTGCTCCGGTTGTTGTTACTTGCTGCTGGTTGTTGTTACTTGCTGCTGGTTGCTGCCATCTCTCGACATGTCCTCGCCGATGCATGCCCCTCAGTTGTCTGTCCATACACCCCGTTGCCTCCAAGCACAATGCCAACACATGTCCCTTTGCGTTCCTCCCTTTGCCCTTTGGCATTCGCCGCAAGGGGCATTGCACGTTGCCCAACACGCAGCCTCTCTGGCCAGCCACAGCTTGCGCCTCTCATATCGCATTCATTTCGCATCGCAGACAGTGGCGAGCGAGCCCGTCCTCTCCGGTGCCCGCATCCTCCTGTTTTTCTGGGCTCACCGCCTCTCCTGGCGCCGTCCTCGTCGTTGTCTCCCCTCTTCCAGCCGCATTCCGCATCTCCCCGTCTCTATTCGCAACCATGAAGTCACTGCTGCTGCTGCTCGTTTGTGCACTCCTCTGCCATGTCGCGCTGGCTGCAGTCGTTCCCGAGGCCGCTAACGTCGCGGCCAGCGATCTCGATAAGCGCAGTCAGCGCAAGTCCACCAACAAGGCCAAGCAGCTCGTCCAGGCCCCATCGTCGTCGAGCAGCAGCGCCAGCGTGCTCACCTCGGCCGAGTTCAACTGCATATTCCCCGGCCTCGCCAACGGCCAGCAAGTCTACAGTGCACTGATCTCCTCCGTCAAGGGCAAGTCGCTTGGCACCTCTCGCCCTGAGATGGCCATGTTCCTGGGCCAAGTCGGACACGAAAGCAACGGACTGACCGCCACCACGTATGCAGCCTTTCGGCCCGGCTCTCGGCCGCTGCCTGCCTGCCGGCCTGCCCAGATCCCCCCGTCCATGGACGCTGGGCTTGCTGCAAATCCCAGCACGCCGCTCGGGCTGCGGTGAGGCTCTGCTAACGGCCACCACCCGTCACCCTTCCACAGCGAATACTGCGCCCTCAGCGGCTCCTGCCTCACCTCCTTCGATGGACCTGGATGGTGCGGTGTCAAGACCCCCAAGGGCAAGCACTACTACGGAAGGTACGCAAGTCTGCTGCTGCTCTCCTGGGGACTGATACTGCAGCGCCGATAGGGCTGTACTGCTGGCCCTTGTCTCTGCTGCTGGCTCTTGGCATGTGCTGTCGTTCAGTTTCGGCACCAAAGCGGAGCTGCTGTTTGGGCATGCCCTGGCTCTGTCTCTGCATCTATCACCTTCATTCGCCAACACGCGTATCTGCACATCCATCCCCAGAGGCTACATGCAGCTCTCGTGGGCTTGCAACTACCAGGCTGCCGGCAAAGCTATCGGCATGGACCTCCTGAACAACCCCGACATTGTTGCCAGCAGCGTCTCTGTTTCCTGGCAGACCTCGGTCTGGTTCTGGAACGTCAACAACTGCGGCGCTGGCTCCTATGCAAGTGCCACCCAGAAGATCAATGGCGCTCTCGAGTGCAACGGCGGTCCCGGGGCCTCCAACCAGGCCAGCCGCATCGCTCACTACAACACCGCCCTCAAGTGCATGAAGCTGCCCAACAACCGCGGCCCCACCCGATGCTAAGACGCAGCCCATTGCTCTTGCCCACTCTCCCCCCATCACTCTTCCCCATCACTCCTTCCCACCACTCTTCCCCACCACACTCCCACATGCACCCAATTGTCCACTCTGATGATCACCCAAGCTTCCACCTATACATCACCGCCTCGGAGGCCTTCATTCGTTCCCTCGTCGGTCTTTCAAAGAAAAGAAAAATTATATCGCTTCATCTGTCGTACGGCGTGCCATCATGAACGGCATCTCTATGATCTCCAGACTCCACGTCAAGTTACAAATATTGTGCGCATCGCCGATAGAAGGCATGCCACATGCAGTGCCAAATACAAAAATTGCTACAGGCAATCCAAACCAACCGCATGCACCCGCGGCAAAGGGGAATGTCGCTCGACGGTGGTGTGCGTGATCAGAATGCCTGTGATCAGAATGGCTGTGATCAGAATGCAGAGACACATGGATTGTCGGCCCCAAATGGCCCCCGCTTCGGTCTGCGAGTCCCCAGCTTCATCGCGACCAGCTATTAAGGATAGTTATCAGGGGCGTGAGGCTCTTCAAGGCTGCGACGACTTCGTCGATAAAGCCTACGCGCAGCACCTCCTCGTCTGTGAATCGCTTCGAGATCGTAAAGCTCTTCATCTTGAGTGCCTCGATGTTCGGATGGTCCTTGGGATAGCCGGCCGGCCCCTTCTTGAGTACATTGTCATATCGGGTTGCGTTGTCAATCAAAAGCTGGATGCCGCCCTTGCCAAAGTACTTTTGAAAGTCCTTGTGCTTGGTCGCCTGGTCGAGCGGGTTCTGGTCGTCGGCGATACGGGATCGGATGGCATCGAGTTGACTCTTGGCGGGACACCACATGCCACCGGCGATGCGACTCTCGTTGCCGGGTTGGAGGTGGATGTAGTAGTGCGCATAGTCGCCCTGCCGAGGCATGCGGCAAAGCGCAGAGCTGAGCGTTTCGGATATCGCCAGCACACGCTACCCTGCGCCGATGTGCCCCAGCGTGCATTTGATGTGTCCGCCCTATCTCTCGGCATTCTTGCCTGCCCTATCCCTCGACATCCTTGCCTGCCGAGCCCCACAGCATCGGCCGTGCCGATGATCTCTTACCTTCCGGCCACCGCGAGAGAGCGACGCCGAGAGACACGTTTTGTATGGGCTCTTGTCTTGTGAGAATCGGACATCGCGGTTGATCCGGAAAAGTGATTCTTTGGGCGCCACTTCCATGATAGTCGGATCATGCTTGCGCATTTCATCGATGATGACCTGCATCGCTTCACAAAAGTTGTCCTTGGAAGCCTTGTACCGGTTCTACAGTCCACATCCACGCAAACGCACACACGATCGATATGGAGCCGTCAGCGACATCAGACGCCGCCACTGCCGTACCCAATGCAGCATGACCATCTGCGAGCAGACACTTGCCTCGTTGATGGAGAACCACTCGCGGTCGTTGTTTTCGGCCAGGCCGTGCAGAAAATCCAGCGTGAAGTCGTAGATCGTGCCCGGAGGACCCTTCGTCTTGGGCACCGGCCGAGGAGGCAGCGTGATGCGGATAACGCCGTCTTCGTCGATATGCTCCTCGATAGCTTGGGTCTTGGTCTTTGCGGACTGTGACTTGCGCAGAGCGACCCTCTTCTTTGGCGGCTCCTCGTCACTATATTCCTCGCCATCACCGGCATCGTCGTCATTGCTACCGTCGTCGTCGTCGTCATGGTATTCGTCAGCATCTTCGTCGCCCTCGCTGGCGGCCGCATCATGCTTGTCCTCGTCTGACTCGGACTCTGCCCGATTTTTTCGTCCGCTGCCTTTGCTCCTTCCCTTGGTCGCTGCTGCGGTGGTCTTGGCCCGGCTGCGTTTGCTCCCTGCCAGCGCCGACGAGTTGCCTGTGACAGCAACTGAAGTGACCGCGGACTTTGCCGTGCTTCTCTGTGGACGTCCTGTGGGCATTTCTCAAATGCTGGAAAAGATCTTGGCTGGGTGTGTTTGGTGTGCTGGCCGAGGAGAACCAAAGGCCGGCTGGCTGGGGGTGGATGGAGAGGGAGATGGGTGGGTGTTGGTCTGGGAATCGTGGGCCTGAAACCCCCGCTCTCCGCGACTGCGCATTGGGCAATCGTCGGTTGTCATCGTCGGCTGTTGACATGAGGGCAGCAGATCCCACGGCAGCAGATCTCACGGCAGCGATGCTGTCCGTGCGTTTGCGCATCGAGATCCGCATCGAGATCCGCATCGAGACCAGCATCGAGACCAGCAGGCGTCGTCAGGAATCTGTGATCCACGGCGCTCTGTATACAACAACGAGAGAGCCTGATCCAGCACCGTCGAATCGCAAGCAAGCCCAGCCGCCCGCATTGCAAGCCCGGCTGCTCGCATCACTGCGCTCGCCGCTCTTTTCTCCGGGAGCAGAACGGCCTTGCTTCGCCAGGCTATCACTACCACGCATCAGCTTCTCGGTTCATTAGACGCCCTCCACAGCCATGGCTGGTCCGCCGCCTCGTTCAAGCGACGTTGTATCGCCAACCCATCCGCCGTCTTGCTATTCAGGCCTTGCCAGCGATACATCCCCCTCACTTCCTGTCGAGGCCGAGACGCACGCCGATCCCTTTCGGCCAAGAAGTGTGCCAGACGACCCAGTGCATTTGCCAACGACCCATTTTGATGACCACCACCCTCACGGTGCCGCTTCTCCAGAGCCTCAGAGTACCCAGGTCGCTCCGGCAGCGGGTGCGCCTTGTGCGGCCCCTACCCCTGGCTCAGGAGACGCTCGTGCACAGCCGACGCGGTCGGCTCCTGATGTTCACAAAATCAGCGTCAGCCCGACGCCCCCTTCATCAACCCCTCGCGAGGAGCTTGTCGGCAGCGAAGCCCCAGATACACGGCCAGATTCGGGATCGCTTCCGCGGAAGAAACCCGCCGCCGTGCTCAGCCGGCGAGCGACCTTCCAGGGCAACCAGGCTCGAGTCGATGCCCAAATCAAAAAGCAGCAGAATGTCGGCGGCTCGGTCGGCACCTTCATCGAGCCCGTGGGCCGAACCTCGGTCGTCCGTTCCAAGCACTCGGTGGTCTCGCGAGCGTCGCGGACGTCACAGTACTCGGTCGAATCTCGGGTCAAGATCTCCCTCCATCCGCGCAAGTCCGTGACTGTCGATGTAAAGCCCATCCTCGGTTCCGACGGTGGCCAACTCAGCGGCAGCACTTCTCCCAGAGAGTCGCAGGCGCCGCTGCATGTCTCGAATCAGAGCATTGTCGCATCCGTATCCATGAACAACCAGTCGCTCCGGAGCTTGGGAAGCGTGCGAGAGCCAAACCAAATGTCCACCAGTGGGAACCGACTGCCCTCGATCAGCCCCGAGGAGGCGAGGCTCTCCAAGGTTGTCCGCCCTGACGAGTCTGTCCAGCCCGAAAAGAACCATCTTGCTGCTGTGGCCGCCGCTGCAGACTCGCCCATTGACTCCCGTCCGATATCCGTCGTGGGGCCCATCGACGAGGCGTGCCGAAACAACCCAGACTACTTTGAGTATCTCTTGCTCTCGCAACGCCACTCGAGCTCCAATTTCATTCACAAGATCGATTCGTCCGAAGTCGTGTGGAAGGCAGAGGCAAACAAGATCAAGATGATAGGGCCGTATCTTCTCGGAGACCAAATCGGAAAGGGTGAGTCGCTGGCTCGATGCCTCTGGATGGCGTCGTCATGGCGTGAATGCCGTATCAAGCTGTTGCAGCACTGGCTCCAGGGGTGTGGGGACGGTGTGGTACTGGGAGAGACACAGGGCAGCTAGACTTGGCTTCTTCATGGATATATACGTGTGGGGAGTCCGCTCCTTCTTGGCTGTACGGCGCTCGCCAGTCTCGCTCGACACTTGGCTAAGCGGTCACTCGGCAACCCACAATTCAGGCGCATTCGGCAAAGTCAAGGAAGGACTGTGTTCGGAAACGCTGCAGCGGGTAGCGGTCAAGATCATCAACAAGAAGCGCCTGAGGAGAGTGCCGAACGGAGTCGAGAACTCGATACGGCAAGTACTCAGTCTGCGAACAGCCGAGGCTGCTGTTTACCCACGGCCGCCAGGTTCACTTGCATTTTCATAGTCGGCAGGGTGACTTGTTACTGCTCCTGTTCCGGATCTGTAGCTTGGGGTAGATTCAGAGGAACGGTCGTTTGGATACATGGTATTGGAATTCGCCTCTTACCTCTTCTCTTGCTCTGCTCAGCGAGATCAAGATGCTGCAAAAGCTTCGGCATCCCAATATCATCTCGCTTGTCGATGTCTACTGCAAGGTCGAGGATCAGGATGGCAACATCGGAATCTTCAACTGGTTCGCGACGATCGAAGAGGAGCCCATCTTGTGGAGACTCGAGGACAACTCGGAGCAGGAGCGCTGGGTCACCATCCTCAAGTGGTATCTAGTCTTTGACTACTGCCCGTGTTCTCTGCAGACACTGTTGGAACAGTCGGCGGGACATAAGCTTCCTCCGCCGCGGGCACAGCAGTAAGTCGCGCCGCTGGGGGGCTAGGCAGCTAGGCAGGACTCGGACCCGGTCGATATCTGTGGCGGGTGTGTGCATTTGGAGTCTCGCATTTATCAGGAGTGTCTTGGGGATGCCTGTGGAGCGGTTCGGCCGGCTCTGAGTGACCCTTCCCGTTGCTTTCGACCCGGACGGAATAGCTTCTTTGTGCAAATGATGGAAGGCGTAGACTACCTGCACTCGCAAGGTGTTATTCGTAAGTAGCCCAAGGACCAAGAACACCCTGTCAATTGCGTTCTTGCTTGGCTGGATATCGCACCAAGGATCGACAAACGATTTGTGCGTCGCCGCCTGACCAAGTGGATTTTCTGCCTTGACTTGCTCGCTTGTCGTGGCCAGACCGGGACATCAAAGCCGCCAACATGCTGATTACGACCGACGGCGTTCTCAAGATATCCGACTTTGGCATTGCAGAAGTACGCAGAGCAGAGTCGCATGGGTAGCTGTGTGGATGGGCGCCCGCGGTGCCGACTCTCTCCGAAACACCTCGCTGATCCATTCGCTCTTGTAGAAATTCACATCCTACGACAATGACGACATGCTGATAACAACCTTTGCGGGGACGCACCAATTCCTGGCGCCCGAAGTGGCCGAGGGCAAGGAGAACTGTCTTGGAGAGAAGGGTGAGCTGCATTGCCTTCTGTAGTTGGGGTGTCGCCGATTGCAAAAGCAACCGCCCACACATCGACTGCCTCGTCCTCGACTGCCTCGTCCTCGATTCGCTGTCAAAAGTTGTCTGGTGTAGAGCCGCTGGAGCGACTCACCATCTGCTTTGCTCGGGCCCAGTCGATGTATGGGCATGCGGTGTTGTTCTGTACAATATGCTCACGGGCAAGTATCCGTTCGAGTTCAACGAAGAGGGAAACATCCTGGGCTTGTATGAGAAGATTATTGCGGGCCGGTATGTGGTCCCCGAGGACATGCCGCCCAGCTTCCAGACCCTGATTGCCGGTGAGTGCCATCGCCAATGCGGTAGCGTGGGTCGGGCTTGGTTCTGCTGTCGCTGCCGTTGTCGTTTCGGCTCGGAGCATCGCACCTTTTCTGATCCGGGCCTTCGGCTCCGTTTCTGGCCCCCAGAAATGCTTCAGACGGACCCCCAAAAGCGCATCTCGGTTGGCGATATTCTCGAGCATCCCTCTCTCCAGGCCACAGATATGGGCTTCAAGGCTGAGCCGATCATGGCTTTTGCCTACCAAAAGCGCCGCGCTGGGGGTCATGAGGGCGGGGGAGACGGAGACACGCCATCCAAGAGCCCGAACAACCACTCGACAACCAACCTGGCGCTCGACAAGGGCTCCGGCAACCCTGCAGATCATCCTCGGTCTCGACCTGGCTCAGGAGGCCAATCTCGGTCGCGGTCCCGGTCTCGGTCTCGATCCCGATCTCGGTCGGGATCTGGCTCTGATCATGAACAGCGAAAGTCGTCGCACGTTATACCTTGTAAAACCACAATGATCAAGTACCTCAAGCAGCTGTACGAGGAGGAAATCGACAGGAGCATGGACGCAAACGGCGATCTGGACGAGATGGCTGCGCGCTGTAGCGACGGGACCAGAAGCGACGTCAGCAGCAAAGGTATGTTGATGGCAAGGTGTCTGGGCGGCCATTGACTGGACTGCGATCCAATATCAACAGCCGTTTGTTTCTGTCGACTCTGTGCGGGCTGGGCTTTCCCTTGCCGTCCATAACCGGCTCGGCCAATAACCAACATAGCAGAATCGGTAAGCTTGCTGGTGTTGCTTGATAGATATAGATTCGACCGACACAGCCTTGCACGGCAAACCGCTTCATCACCGTCCCCAGCCACCAACCACACATCTAGGACGGGCGACCTCTTCGTCGAGCTAACGGCACTGGGGTTTTCTGTTCCGTCGGTCGACTTGCCATGGAAAACGGTGCGTTCTCTCCAGCGGATGACTCGGAGCTCGCGAAAGAAGAGCTTTCAGGGGTGGTTCAAGCGGATCTTCAGCATCTCTGGTACGGACAAGGACGTCGACCTGGATGAGCACGCTGCCCCATAGAGCCAGACAAGCTGTGTTGCTCCTACGACCCGATGCTGGCTCTCTTTCGCACGTCTTCCCTGCGACGTCCAAGAGCCGACGAGGGCTCTATACCAATATACGGCGATTTAGGGATGTGCCGTGACTTTCCTGGACGGAAGTACCTCGGCCCGCATCATGGTCGCCACCGACTGGAGGCAGCGTGAGTAGCCGGGTCATCCAAGTGCATCGTGGCAACAGGTGCGTTGTGCTGTACTGCGCCGTGCTGTTCTGTCCTATTGAGGCCTCTGTGTTTATTGGAGACACCGGTGCGAACAACGGTGTAAAGGCCGGCTCAGTTGGCCTTGGCCTTGGCGGAACCGGGCTGCTTGGCCTTGCCAGCAGGCTCGCGGTTGTAAAGGAACACCACGGCAAACAAAAAGAAGGCCAGGATCATGCTGAAGGCGTTGACGTAGTAAGGCAGGGCGGCGCTCAGGAAACGAGGGTATTGGTTGTGGCGGTAGGGACGAATCTCGACCACATCCGAAGCCGTGATCCACGAGTAGCCGTGTCGTCGGTAGTCCACCTTGAAGGTGAAGACACCGTACTGATCGGGGAGCTTGAAGGAGGCCGTGAAGCGGGAGACGGTGGGATCGTGCGAGACCGCAGTCTCCTTCATGTTGACGCGGACATAGGGGTCGAGCATCAGGGCCTCGAATTGGACATCCGAAGCGTGGAAGGGCTGCCAGACATCATCACGGTACTCTGAGATATCGACACGGTAGATCTGGGGACCAGGGAATGTGTATGTGTGGGTGAGATCAGAGCCAGAACGGGAGTCAGGAGCAGGAGCAGGAGCAGGAGCAGGAGCAGGAGCAGGAGCAGGAGCAGGAGCAGGAGCAGGAGCAGGAGCAGGAGCGTGGATCAATCTCCGGCGTGGACATACCATCTGATCCTTGATGCGGTAAATGCCGTGCTGCTCCGTCTCGCCTTCGCGGTGATGCTTGGACTTTTTGATGCGAAGGACGCTCTTCTCAGCGAAAGCCCACTTGGAAAGCTCGGTGATAAACTCAAGGTTGCCCGACTTGGCGTAGCTGGAGAGCGCAGAGGTGTCAGAGCGCATCCCATCGAGCGCGAACAGCGAGATGCAGCACACAGGCGCCTATACGCTTCCACACGGTTGTCCTCCACATGTCCAGAGTGTCACAGCGATGCTTACGTCTTGTCGCCGACCTGAACAGGCGACGAAATCAGCCTGCAAAGCGAGGATGTGTTGGTCAGTCGGGGCAGCTGTCGATGAGCGTAGATCGTGGTCGGCCAGTTACCCAAGGAGTGACTGGCGCAACTGCAGCAGCTGACGAAAACACAGGCCAACTTACTCATCCGTGAACAGGTCGCTGCTGCCAACAAAGACGACACGGGCGTTGTCGCGAGCCTGCAGGGCGCTTGCAAGAACAACCTCCTCGCCGGCGACGACAGTCTTTGGGTCCAGCTCCGAGTTGGCGTTGAGGTCCCACGAGTACGTCTGGCCAGGGTATCCGGTCAGGACGGGGACGATCAGAGGGTTCTTTCCGTTGAGACGATGGCCGACGCCACGGAAAAGAACAGGAGCGCTGAGCGAGGGCACGATGGCGGCGGAGGAGACCAGACGGCTGGCGGCCACGAGTGTGTGCTGAGCATCTTGGTTGGCGAAATTGAAGTGGTCGATGACACGGGTCTGCGAGTCGTCGTAGTCGACCGAGAACTCAATGCCAAAGTCTCGCAGGAACTCGGACTGGGCCGCAGAGCTGACGGCGAGGATGTTTCCGCCACGGCTGACAAAGTCGATGAGCGATCCAACCGTGATGTCTCCGCCGTAGGCTGCGGTGCCGGCAAGACAGTTGGAGCAGACCGGCCAATTCGCAGCGACAAGTCCGTTGGCAGATCCGGAACGTCCACAGAGAGCGGTATAAGGAAGAATGAGAACATGGGAATTAGCTCTGGCTCGGACCCTGTCGCGGCAGTGGATCCTGTGAGCCGTGCAAAGGTGTGATCTGAGACGAAACCCTGGGCACGAGAGTCACGCCCTGACTGTGTGATCAGCCAGGGCATGCGCTGCGACCGACACGCCAGCAGAAAACACCCTTCCTCGCCACGCCGATGCGCAGACAGATCGAATGTGCTGCAGCAATACACCGGATCGTCACGCCAGAAACGATATTCACTTGAGATTTTGGGAGACAGGATGACGACGTGATCGACGACTCGCTCTTCATGCGAAACCAGGCGAACGTCCTTATCGGCGCCGGCCTTGACGGTGAGGGTAAAGCCTCGATCTGATCCCACATGGATCGCCATCGGCGGCATTCGCGAGTATCGGGCAGGACAGAAAGATGAGTGGGTCGACAGCATATGCATCGGATGAGCGAGGGCGTGTCGGAGTTGGCAAGACTCATCATGGCTGGCCATGCTTCTCGGCCGTTCCGAGGAGAAGCGAGGCCCGGTGGCAGTCAGTCGCCAAGGCGATCTGCAGCGCTGACTGTACCTTGGAGTGATTTGAGGAACTGGGAATAGGCAGGCGCCTCGGCCAGATCGTTCAAGAGAACCAGGGCCCTCGATCCCTGGCTCGACTTGGCCAGAGCCAGACAGACCGCGCTGAGCAGAAGGACCAGAACGGTCGAGAGCGACTTCATTTCGATCAGAGGGAGGACAGGCGGGGAGCGGGGGGACGGGGAGGCCGGAGGCGATCGAAGGGCAGGCACCCGGCAGGAGACGAGATTGCCTTTGCTTGGTGCGGGACAGGGCTGGCAAGCAAGATTCCGACACGAGATGCAGAATGCCTGGAAGCCACGTTCGACGTGGCTGGCCACAGACGGGCTGCTTACGTAACGAGGGCAGCAGCCACTCAGGCGGCGAGGAGGGCGAGGAGGGCGAGGAGGGCGAGGAGGGCGAGGAGGGCCGAGAGGCTCCTCGCTGGCATTCTCGGCGCATCTGGGGCACCAGCACATCCGCACTGTGGGAACGCAATGGTATGCGATGGACTTCTATTGAGAGTTCACGATATGATCAAACCGCAATCAAAAGCAATCAAAAACAATCAAAAACAATCAAAAACGGGAGGGCAAAATAGCAGCTGCCCACGACAGCCGCCAGAGTCGCAGTGCCGTCGCAGGACATGGACAGATCGCGGCCGTCATGGAGCCGCGCGGCAGAACTGGGGTGCATTTCGGTTGGGGCAGCAGTTGCGCTGTCCAATTGTATCAGTGGCTCGGACTCAGTATCCCCCTGCAAGCAAAGGCACAGGCGGTTAGCATCCTGGTCTGCGATGGGCGTCACGGCGGCCAGCGACAAGAGTGTGGGTACATACATAGATCCTCCGAATCGTTGGTCGAAACCGATGGCGCAACAGCGTCAAGCGGGGTGCTCGGGATGTTGCCGTATATGGACTCTTTGACATTGACAATCGATTCTATCGAGCCGCTCACAAGCGTCGAGTTGGAGGCCAGAACATCCTGAGCAACGTCGTCCTGGATGGTGTGGAAGAGGTACTCCAAAAAGTCGAGGACGGAGCATGGCTGGCTGCCCGAGTGGCCGCGGCGTTTCAGCTTGAGCTCCGACATCCACTGGGGTGTGCCAGACTTCCGCCATTCGGTGACGTGCGAAAGCAGCAGGTCAATGTACTGTGACTTGGAGACTGCGCGGCCCTGCTGGACACTCATGTCGTCGACTCGGCGCTTGAGTTGGCGCTCCAGGCACACGGCGCCGACGGGGGTGGAGAAGAGGTGCTTGTGGTAGACAGAACGGCCAAGGGTGTCGCGGACTTGGGTATCGGTGGGCAGGACGACTTCGACTCGCTGGGGCTGCGGGGTCTCGAGCAGATCGATGACCATGACTTGCCGGGGCAAGTCATGGATGGGATCGATGGTTTTGGCTGGCTGCGGCTTTTCGGCGGCTGGGATGGCTGCCTTGGCAGTCTGTGAGGCAGTGGCTGTTGGGGACATGAGAGAAACGGAGTGATTCGGTCAGAGTGGGCATCGTGGGATCAGTGGGATCAGTGGGATCAGTGGGAATGCCTGATGCGAGATGCGAGAGGGGCTGCATAGCTGGCTGGCGCATGTGTCCGACAGCAAGCATGGCAGTCCGGAGGAGGGGGCATTTGAACGCGAATCAAGAGGATGCTTACCGGCGAGCCTGCGGTCCATAAGCTGATCGATGATGTTGGCTTGCTGCTTGACGAGAGCGGTGAGCTTGGCGATCATCAGGTTGACCTCGCCAAGCTCCTGGCGGGCGGCCTTGAGGTCCTCGCGGATGTCATGGGCAGGGCCTGCAGGATTGTCGTGGGAGGCCAGGGTGTCGAGCAGACGCTCGGCATTATCGGCGTGAGCCGTGAAGTGCGACAGGATATCGGATGTGCTGGTGGCGCGCATGTGGGAGATGCAGACGGAGGCAGCGGCGAGAGGCAGACGGAGTGGATGAGAAGATGGCTTGGACCAGGACCAGCAGGGCAGCCTATATATCGGGGGCGGCTGCGAACGTGGCATCCCTGAGGCCATGGAGGAAAAAAAATGGCGAGCCGAGGGGGGCTGTGGATGGACGGGGCCGGGCGCGGGCTGGGTCATGAAGGAGCGAGCGTGAGTCACGGCGACAAGGCCGCCGTGAGCATGCACGGGGCTGGGATAGGGCGAAATGGATGTGCATGATGCGAATGGGGTGATTATTGCGAGTGTCGAAGTGGCCGGCTGGCTGGATGTGTGTAATGGCAACCGCATTTGATCGAGACACTATTTGCACCTTTCGTCGACACCAGTCTTATCGTTGACACCATTCCGTCGTCGACACCATCGGCCACAGCAAGCCTCGTCGCACCGCCCTGCGCTCCTTCGGCACAGCGAAACCCTCCTCCAGGAGTGGAAAAAAAAGTCCGGGCTTTGTTGCCAGAGGCTTGCCGGCATGTGACGGCGCTCTCGGCCCTCCTCCCTTCGGTGCAGATCGGACCCGGCGTGCATCACTCAGGTACATCTCGTCAACAAATCTTTTTTTCTCTCTTGCTTGGTGGGCCTCGTCTTGAGCCTGGACAGCGGGATGCACCGGGTGGACTGCACCAAGGGGATGCCCTGAATTTGCGACACTGGTGCTTGTATGCACCTCGCATCCCCACTCTTGCTCAGCGGTTCGGTCGGTTCGGTCGGTTCAGTCGGTGAACGGGTAGCTGCGATGGAATTCCGCAAAGACGCTCTTGCAGTCGATCTTGGCCCGGAGCTTGGACGACAGCAGGAAGAACCCGCTCAGCTTGCGGTGCAGCGAGTACGTCTCGTCCGGCGGCGGCGTCAGTCGCTCCCGCAGCATCACCGGGATTTGCCCGCGGACCCGATTGGTGATGTCCTGCCGATCAAAGTCAAAGAGCCCGGCGCCGTCTTGACGGAACGGCTCGGCCAGAGCCAAGATCGACTCGACGTGGGCCCGTTGCATCGTCTGCTCTCCGTCGATCGTGCCCGGCGTCCAGTCGGCGTTGGCAGCGTCGCCATCGTGGAGCAATGCGTGTGGATGGTCAGCGATCCGATGTCGGCATCCATGATTTGCCAGCCCACTCCGTGTGCCCACTTTCCGTGCCTTGTGTTTCAGGCATCGCCCTTCCGGAACCATGTGCAATCTGCATCCGCAGGATCCCGAGGCCGGCCCTGCCTGCCCACGCTGACACCACAGATACGGGCGGCATTACCTCGCTCTCCAGCCCTGTCAGGAAGCCCAGCTGCTCCGACCAGTAGACGCAGCCCTTGAAGTCGCCATTCGCGGCCGCTGTCAGCAGTCGCATGTACTTGTCTGTGAAGGATTTGGGGAACTCTCGCGCGGCGCCAAAGTCGAGCAGGTGGATCTGTCGATGGCGGAGAGGAGTCTCGGTCAGCACCACATATGACCTATGCAAGTACCGAGCTGAGGAAGAATCGGGGCGAGCCGGCAAACGAACCTTGTTTTCGTTGGGATCGTACAAAAAGTTGGTCCAGTTCGGGTCGGTTTGCATGAAGCGGTATGTGAACAGCTCCGAAAGACACAGCCTGAGAAGCTTTTGCGAGACCTGCAGAGGATGCGGACGACTGTCAGAGCCACAGGATTGCCATAGGATCGCCACAGGTATCGCCGGTGCTCGTCACTCATGCCCACCTCGCCATCGCCTCCAGGCTGCTCTATGGATTTCCCACTTACCTCGTTGCGGATCTCGGGGCTCATCTCGGCGACCTTGCCAAGAGGCAGACCATGCACAAACTCGGTGGTGATGACATGCTGCGAGGACAGCTCCGGGATCACTCGCGGCACATTGAAGAATGACCGCAGATGGCGATCCGACTTGATGATCTCGGCAAAGCGCTCCACAGACTCGGCCTCGCGCCGGTAGTCGCACTCCCAGCCCAGCTCCATCCGCGCAACCTTGATTGTGTTTTCCAGGTACATGCCCTTCGGCAGCAGGTTGCCGAACATGATCAGCATCCGCAGGTTGTTCAGGTCGCTTTCGATCGAGTCGGCGACGCCGGGGTACTGGATTTTGACGGCCACTTCGCGGCCGTCGGGCAGCACGGCATGATGCACTTGGCCGATCGAAGCTGCCGCAATCGGAACATTGTCAAAGGACTGAAACTGCGATCGCCACTCGTCTCCAAATTCGGTCCTCATGACTCGCTGTGATGGGCAATGTTAGCGATCAGCATTCCAGGAAAGCCAGCTCCATGTTCATGGCGAGGACTGGAGCAGCCTGTCTGTTCGTCCTCGTGCTCGATCGAGCAACTGTCGGGGTTCCACCGATGTTGGCGGCGACATACCTCCAGCTGCGAGTCTGGCATGTAGTTGGCGCTGTTTTGAACCCTGAGCAGGATCGCCTCTAGCTCCGGCGGTATCATGGTCGAATCTGAGGCATCCAGCGTCGCCGAAACGTGAATATCGATGATCGCAAACTGGTAATACTCCTCCGCCGACCCAGTCTGTACCAGCACACAAATGGCTCTGTGACGGCCATACCCGCCTTCCTTGGCTCTCGCACCCAGCCGGCCTCTGTCCACAGTTCTTCCGGCTCGTCCGGTCGCTTACCCTGGATGCTCAGCATCTGCCCAAGCTTTAGCGCGGCTCCACGCATCCTAGATAGGCTATTGACAATTCGCTCGACATTCTTGGAGTTGAGCACCACGCTCGAGCCTGTTTGGGTTCCCCAGGGACGATTCCCCGCATGACACATATGCAGCGGAGACGGCAAGGGATATGAGCATCGCACTGCAGCACACATTGGCGCAGAATCGACGAGGCCAACTGCATGCTGTTCCAGATTCATTCTTCAGAATATGGCAAGCGTTTCCGAGCGTGGCTGGAGCAGAGACTCACCTTTCTCTTGAGAAGCCCCCACTGCGCGCTTCAGAGCTTCGCCTGCAACACCGACACTCACAGATGCGGCGAGACCTGTTGACCAAGCGATGCGGGCGATCAGCACATGTATCTGGATGGCATGATCGATTCTGGCAGAGCCGGCAGAGCCGGCAGAGCTGACAGAGCTGACAGAGCTTGACAATCCCGGCGGCCATGCACTGCCTCAGAACTTACTTCCGTACTCAAACACTCGACCGAATCGCGATGATGGAACCTTGGACTGTTGGAGCGTTGGCCGGGGAAGCAGTGGGGTCGTCTGTGTTTTACAAGCCCAGGTTGGTTAGGCCAAAGGATTGGACTTGCTTTTGGAGTCTCCTGCTGAATGCAGGCTCTGCCAAAGAGGGGCAAACGCAGTCAAAGAGCCAGCGACTCCAGTCCTGCGATTATAGTGCCGCTATTGTGCGTGTCCGTACCTTGCGTTGGATATCTGGCTCGGCTGCAGGCGAGATCGGCTCGGGTGTGGGCGGCTGGCTGCGATCTGCATCGGAATGGCTGCGGACGGATGCCGTATCATGTTGGATCGTGGCTGGCGAGCTTGGAGCGCTGGGGCGGTTGTCTTGCAGGGCATTTGGAGGGCTGCCGACCGCTGACAGACCCGACGGATGCTGGGCAAGCGATGCAGGGCCGGGAGCCCATCGTGTGAGCGAAGAGCGGGCGACGATGGGAGCATGGATGGTCCATGATCTCTGGCCCAGGGATGCCAGCGAGCATCCGACCTGGCGGAGGGCGACTGCCAGCGAGTACAGATCGGCGGTGTTGACCATGGCGAGGGTGGGCGGCCGAGATCACAGCCGAGACGTTGTCGGGGGGGGGAGTGCAAGGCGGTTGTCAAAGTGGTCGTCAAGATGCTCGTCAAGGTGGTCGTCAAGATCCTCGTCCAAGATGCTTGCCAAAGACACCGACATCGGCGGGCAGTCTTCTCGCAGGCTCTCGCCGAGGCCAATGCCGATCTTGTGGCTGCGCAAGCGCTGGCTTGGTCTTGGCTCGACCCTGTCCTGCATCTCACTCCCTGACGACCATCCCCGGATTCGAGAGGTATTCCGTCCGGCCGTCTGCTGCAGCCCCCGCTTCTCCCAGACGCAACCCGGACTCACCCGGGTCTACCGATGTCCGCTCATGTAGCCATGCAGTCGCCTGAAGAACGCTCCGCCAAAGTCTCGTCGGCCCTGTGGGTGACGGCATGCACCCTGGGCGCATCGGCAGTGATCCTCGGGTATGCCTCTCTCGTCGCCGGTACGGCAGCGGAATATCGCCGACATTGCGTCGTCTCATCGGCAATGCTGCTCGCACCTTTTGGCATATCATCGCTCACCGTGTCCTTCTCTCCGTCGGATCCTCGGCTGCATGCAGCGCTTTTGGCAGCCACGGGCTCAAGCGCATCATCCAGGACCCATCCAAAATCGCCAGCTGGTCGACTGCCACCCAGTACCAAATCTACCACTCGATTGTCCTCCTGGGCGCCTCCCAGATC
Source organism: Polychytrium aggregatum (assembly GCF_025602895.1). NCBI lineage: Eukaryota > Fungi > Chytridiomycota > Chytridiomycetes > Polychytriales > Polychytrium > Polychytrium aggregatum. The sequence goes on from NW_026516287.1 coordinate 17,704, forward strand.
CCCACCGCCCGCTTGTCCTCGGGCCTCTTCATTACGGGCATCACGCTCTTCTCGGGATCGATCTACTTGCTGGTGCTGAACCCCGCCCGCTTCCGTTTCCTCGGTCCGGTCACGCCTCTGGGTGGACTCTGTCTGATCGGCGGATGGATCGCATTGGCCTTTGCCAAGCCGGCCTCGATGTTTGCAGGCCACCATGGCTACACGGCTGCACCAACCAGCGATCGCTCCGACTGATGTGCGTGGCTCTGCAACAGCCCCAGGAATAAAACAAAAGTCCTTTGGCTTGTCTTTGCAATCTCGGAATGCGGGACGGCCCCACAATCACATCGCAGCCGACGGTACCATGTGTGCTCATCCTCGCCATGAATCGTCCAGCGGCAATGCCATGCTTACTCGCCACCACCTTCGTCACGCCCTGTCCCAGGCGCCATCGACAGAGCGCCGGATCTCTGTGCCAGATCATATCAAGACTTGCTTCATTACATGAAATAGGATGCAGTCTGACGAGGCGGGACCACACGGTCGTGGTCCGGTACGGCCGAGAAGATCTTGAAGGACGACTCGTCAATGTTCAGGGCCTCGTCGATGGCCATGATCGAGGCCACGTTGCCACAGCGGTAGCAGTAGTTTGGCGCCGACCACACCGTCACCAAGTTGTCGTCCGGAAACATGTACTTGTAACCCTCCTGGACGAGTTGATGGGCACGCGCAATCAGCAGCAGATTGTTCACCTGGTTGAACTGTGTGATTCGCACAAACAGCGACGGGTGTTAGTACAAAAACAGGCATGTCCTCATCGAGGCTGGAATCCGCAACAGAGCCAATGCAACACTGCCATGCTGCTGCGGCGGCAGTGCCGCTGTCGCCAAACAACAACCTACCTCCAGCGTAACTTTGCTTCCAAAGAGCCAGCCAGCACCGCGGGGGCTGACGGCCCAGGTTTCGATGTCTTCCGGGTCCGACCACATCAGGTCTGAATACAGCAACGGTGCAAGCATATGAGCATGGCGTGCCCGGTTTGGCATGATATTGAGGGAATCGGCGGATCTGGACTGGTCAAGAACCTACCGCAAAACGCTCCCTCGTGCGGCACCTCCTGGCAGCGTTGGATGGTTCGGATCTGGTCGAGGGTGCGGACGTCAGGCGAGAGCCCGCCATGCACACACAAAACACGACCATCGACAATCTGCCGAGAGGATGTGTTGTTAGTGTCGGCCAGCGACCGCCAGCCACAGACGATTTGCTTTGCAGAGCCGCGCGGCAAAGCACGGACTGTTGGTGCACCGTACCGCAGCAAGCGTCAGATAGTCAAACACCGAGCAGCAGTGTTTCCAGACGTTCGGGTTTCCGTATTTGGTCAGGCATTCGTCGTAGAAACCGTAGACCTGGGTGATCTGTCTACTTTCGTGGTTTCCTCGCAGCAGCGTGATGTGTTCAGGATATCTAGGGTTGCGATCCACCGCAGTCAGTTGAATGCAGCGAGCCACGCTGTGGGTTCGATGCCGAGAACAGAGCTGCAACGGGAAAAGAGTTTCGACGGCGAGAGTCGGGTTTCTGGGATCGGCATCGGAAAGGAGCGACTCACTTTGCCTTGAGGGCCAGCAACAAGGAGAACGTTTCGAGACTGTAGTATCCGCGATCGACAAAATCACCCTGTGCATACCGCAGGAGAGGGTAAGCGCGTCGGCTTCGTGCATTCGGGGATTGGGAGAGCATCAAGAGGCGGCAGAGCCTTGCGTCCACGATCCTTGGGCTCGAGCGGGTCCCACGCGGCGATGGCTCGGACATTACCATGAATATGTAGCTGGTGTTTGGGATCTCGCCTCCTACTCGGAAGAGCTCCAGGAGATCGTAGAACTGCCCATGGATGTCGCCGCAGACCGTAACGGGGGCCGAGACGGGCTGGATGTTGGACTCTTCCATCAGCAGCTCCTTGACCTATGTTTGGCGAGAAGCGCACGGAGCGTGGCCACGAGTTACTTTCGGGTACCCGTGTCTCCAGACGGATGTGGAGCGAAGAGCAGCCCAGTGTGCAGGCGCTTGGGTGCGGCAGATGGACTGCAGACAGCGCAGAGAAGACCCATAGCGATCTGCACAACAAGAATGATGCAGCCGCGGCTTGCAATCGCTCCCCGGATTTCGACGTTGTCCTTCAGCCACAAGCACGACAGAGAATCATGGTGCAGCCTCCGCTCGTTCGCCCGTTCGCTCATTCACACCATATCGCAGAGCTTCTTGATGTCTGGCTCAGGCAGGTATTTGCATTCCTTTATGGATTCGAGCCATTCGTCTGGACCTGGGATGCAGGAGGCGGAAGGGGGGGGAGCGAGTTAGGGGAGCAATGCATCCGAGGCAGAAACGGACGGAAATCGCGCAGAAGCACCGTTAACATCGCATGGGGACACAGGGATCCTTCTCGTTTATCGAGCAGAAGGCTGCAGGATGGAAAACAGAGAGAGATGTCCGTGCGATCGGGGCTGCTCCGTTTGCTGCTTCTCGTGGCAGTATCCGCGATCCTGGACATGCCGCGGACATGGCGATGGGGGCGGGCCGACGAGGTCCAACGGCACACACGGATGCAACCAACAGGACGCAGACGGCAGTACCTCCGGGCATGTCGACGGTGTTCTGCAGCCGAGAGCGGATCAGGAAGACGGGGGGGGGAGGCGAGATGGTGGGGTGGATGCAGAAGACCGATGGCCGCGAGACCAGGCCGTTGGGCGCCGATGCGGTCACAGGACAGGGCTGTGCGGCCAGGCGGCTCGAGCCGGCTCGGCCCGCACTCGAGCCAGCGGCACGGGACACGGCGCTTATGTCAGCAGTCCGCCGCCGCCACCGACGCCCTATTTCAGGGCCGGCAAGCCGCCGCAAGCCCCCCACCACCACATCTCCCCAACCACCACCAGCAACCAGCAACCAGCACCCGCACCCTCGACAGCCTCTGTCCGGAATGAGCTACAACCAGCAGCAATCGCAACACTACCAGCAGCAGCAGCAGCAGCAGCAGCAGCAAGGCGGAGACCGCGGGCTGTTCGATAACCCCATCGGCGCCCAGGTTCTGCAAGGCATCGAAGGCGTAAGTTGCACCCTGGCTGGCGGGCCGCTCTGATGGGCCCTTTCGGCGGCTGCCTGGGGGGTTGTGTCCTGGGCTCGTCAGCATCGTTTGGGTGTCGAGTCTGCGTGCGATTAACGGAACGCTCGGTGCAGTGCAATGGTCATGCACGCCGTGCAGGACCCTAGCGATCGCCGGTTTCTGCATCGAGGGCTGACACGATCTCCTCTCTTGTCCGCTCGGCCGTGTCCAGGTGGTCGACCAAAAGTTCCCTGGCATGCACCTGGGCTCTATGCTCGGCGGCATGCTCGGCGGCGGCGCTGCTCCCGGCGGACCCGGTGGACCCGGTGGATCTGAAGAATACGATGACGAGCGACCCTCTGGCTATGGCGGCCAGTCCGGTGGATACTCTGGTTATGGCCAGGGTCCTCAGAGCCAAGGCCCCAGCGGTGGTTATGGTCAAGGCCCCAGCGGTGGTAACCAGTCCTACTCTGGTTACGGCCAGGGCCAGAGCCAGGGTCCCTCTGGTGGCTATGGCCAGGGTCCCTCTGGCGGTTACGGTCAAGGTCCCCAGAGCCAGGGTCCTTCCGGTGGCTACGGTCAGAGCCAAGGCCCCTCTGGAAACCAGTCCTACTCGGGCTACAACCAGGGTCAGGCTCCCCAGAGCCACGGTCCCTCTGGTGGCTACGGCCAAGGTCCCCAGAGCCAGGGTCCTTCCGGTGGCTACGGTCAGAGCCAAGGCCCCTCTGGAAACCAGTCCTACTCGGGTTACAATCAAGGCCAGGCTCCCTCGGGCGGCTACGGACAGCAGTCTCCTAACGCTGGCCCTGGCCCCAAGCAAAACGAGCCGGCGCCTGTGTATGCCTCGGGCGCCGTCCCTGCCAACGCCTTTGATCAGTTCGACTCGGCCTCCCATGGAGCACCCCAGAACAAGCCTCCTCAGGGCTCTTCCTACGGCCAGGCTCCTCAAGCTCCTCAGGGCTCTTCTTATGGCCAGGCTCCTCAAGCTCCTCAGGGCTCTTCTTATGGCCAGCCCCAGAACAACAACTCGCAGTACTCCAGTTACGAGTCGTCTGGCCCGGCTGCTCCTCATACCCAGCAGCAGCCGCAGCAGCACCAGCAGCAGCACCAGCAGCAACCCCACAAGCAACAACATGCCCAGCAGCCCCACGTCCAGCCCCAAGCCCAGAACAGCGGCTACGGTGCCCCCCAGCAGCCACAGCAGGGCAACCAGGGCAACCAGGGCCCCGTCTACTCTGATGCCCCTGTTCCCGCCAACGCCTTCAGCGCCTTTGATGCTCGCCACTAAACTACCGTAGCCCCCGCCCCTTCCTCTTGTGTTGTCGATGTTTGGCCATGGCGATTGAATCTCTGTACAGCGTGTTGAAGAAAAAAATGGTATACATCGTCTCATTCGGACAAACACGACGTAGTCGATCATATCACACCCCCGGCCAACAGCGGCCAAGTGGATCTACTCATTTCCTTATGTGTCCCTGTGTGAGGGAGGAAGGCGCAGGACAGAAAAATCACTTCAAGACCTCGGCGAGCGGATTATATAGGGTCGTCGGATTCACAGCCCACACAACCCTCACAAATCATCCCTGCGTGAAGGTGTCCCGTTTCAAATGTACCCGCCGCTTCCAAGAACCCAACCAGTTGTCCAACTGGCCCACGAGTGCGTCGCTTGATCGTGGGGGCGGATGTGTGCATCAGCCAGCCGCCCCCGAACCTGTGGGCCCCTCAACAGCTCCAGCGAGGCAACTTCCCACGAGCCATGCTTCTTGCCTCGCAGTTCCCAGACCCATGCGGAATTCTGGCCATGGCGACTGCGCGCAGGACGGGAGCGAGGGCGAGGGCGAGGACGAGGGCAAACATGAACCGAGTCCGTTGAGGAGTACGGCGCCAGCCCGGGGCACTGTGACAGCAGCATGCATGGCGATCACGGATTGCATCGCATCAATGGCATCGATGGCATCCAACGGGCAGTCCAGACATGGCAATGGCCCGCCGCCGCAGGGCTGTCTGTCTGCTCCGGAGCACCTCGCGAGATCGCCGGCCGAGGGCGTATTCTTCTCGCTGCTCGCTTTCCTGGCGGATCTGTCCTTCCAGACTCTTGCCTGGTCCTGGGAATCGAGTCCAATGCCCGAGGACCAGAGGGCTTCTCCGCACCTGCGGCCATGTCTCCTCCCAGCAACGCCCCTGATACCGAAGCAAGCCTCTCCCAGCCAACCCGCTCAGCTGCGCTCCTCCCCCTCGCTGCCCCGGAAGCCACTGGGATGTCGCTGTCGCAACAGCGTGGCGGAACACCGTCTACTGCAAAGATCGCCGGACTCGGCCCATCGTGTGGTATTTGCCAGCTCGACCTATCCTTTCTCGGCCGGCCTGAGCAGGAGCAGCACATGAATCTCTGTCTCGACGGCTGCTTCACCGGAGAGTCTGTCTCTGTGGCCGCACCAGCCGCTGGCACGTCGTCGTCCCCACTCCTCGATACCTCGCCAAAGGTGTCCAATGCAGCTGCCGAGCCCGACTTCCTCGAGATCCCCGATAGCCCAACGCCGTCCGGCGAGCCGAATGGCCAGTCGATCGAAGAGCTGCAGCGGCGCCTCAGAAGCCTCGACCAGCAGCTCGATATTATCGAGCGACTCGCCGACTGCCCGTGCTGCTCGGTCCGATTTGTCGACCAGGGCACCGACAACCAACCCTTGACCGTCAAGCAGAAGGAGAGGCGCATTCGACACATCAAGGCCTGTATGAAGCACTTTGGCCGCAGCGCAGCGTCAATGATTGACTTGCTCAGCTTTGCAGACGAAGACAGCACCGACGGGCCCGAGACGGCCCTCGCTAACATGAGTGAATCGCAGATCGCCGGTCTCGACCACGTCGTCCAGGTCGCCACCATCCTGGGCCGGCCTGGGATGGCGGCTGTCGCAAAGGGCAAGAGGGGAGCCAAGCGCAATCCGGCAAAGGACAGCTCTGCAGAAGCCCCGGCCAAGCGATCACGGAAGAGGACAACAGACCAGCCGACATCGAGCAGTGCCGCCCACGAAGCAGGCCAGAAAGGTCGATCAGCCAGGGATCGACAGCCGCGACGGAGAGAGGGACCCAGCTTGGCCCACAAGCGCCCGGGCATGCAGTTGTTGCCAGTGGAAGAGGCCGTCGCCTTTGCCCAGTCGAGGGCCTCGTCGATCCTCTCGGACTCGGTCGCATCGATATCTTCCGCCGGCCAGCCCGAGCCCCCGCGGATGAACCAGTCGCTTTCGAATCCGATGCTGTGGTCCCTCTCGGCAGTCGGTGGCAAGCAGGAAGGCAAAAACGATACGGCGTTCAAGACGACACTTATCCAGGCCGCCGAGTCCCCCGGATTTGAGCATCGCCAAGTCCTGGAACTGGCTCCGGAAGTGGGCGTCGGCCAGTTTGACCATGACCAGCGCAGGATCAACGAGGTGATCCTCCAGTACGACGTGGAGATCCAGAGTGCGTACGACAAGATGGAGGTTCAAATCATGAAGATGAAAGAAGAGCATCGGCTGTGGGTAAGTGCCCGGAACGTCGAGACGGGCGCTCATCCGATGCTCGATCAGGCCACACATCTGTGCGCTTGACAAGCAGTACTCACCGGGCCGCCTGGCTGTTTGTCACTTCCGCCCCCCAGGCAAGGTCGAAAATTGAGGAGCGAGATCGCCTGATCCAAGCCATTCGCAGTGCGCCAGCCGATCCGGGAGTCTTCATCGACCTCGTCAGCGACGATGAGGAAGCGGCAATCAAAATGCCTGTCGACACTCCGCCGCCAGATGACCAGCCCGATCCAGATACAACCGATGCCATCAGCCCACCTGGTCATAGAGTCCGAGTGCAGCCCCTGCAGGCAGACACACAAGAATCGGACCCTGAGCCCGAGCTTGATCGTGAAAGCATCTGCGTTCTGGACACCCGGACAGGATTCAGCAGGAGCCAGCTTGAGATACCTGTCGATGGCAATCCGGAAGAAGCGAGACATCATCGCGATGTTGTGCCCATGCAGAGTCGACAGAAGGACAGTGACATACTCGAGGCTGTTGCGCCACAGCTAGGTCGTTTCGATCGCCATGAAGACATCCCGCTGTCCTGGAGTATTCAAACACCATTTCAGTCGAGCCAGGCGCAAAATACCCCCGCCCCGGCAGCTGGGCCTCCTCTGAGCACGGTAACGACACCGCAGCCCGAAAGAGCGAGAGCTCATTCGCTCTCGCCGCTGGATGACAGTGAATCTGTCGTGGCCGAGTCGCCTCAGCTGCTTCCGCTCAACCCCGGCTCTCGTGACGACGACTACTGGTACTACGAAGAACAAGCTCGCTCAGATGTGTTCGAAGGCTCTTTGGCCCGCATAGCACACTCGTCCAGTTCGCCGCACCGGGCGACCGAGCCCCAAGCCAACTCATTACAGCCAAGTCCTGGGCACGATTCGTCCTTGGCAAACTTGCAGGACCATTCATTCCCGCTAGATGAAGAGTCGGTATTGCCGTCAAATCAACGTGCGGCCAGTGTATCTGCGAACATAACTGCGTCCAACCTGGCCAGCCGAGCTTGTCCGTCCAGTCGAAATGGCGAAGCCAGCCTTGTAAGCAAGCTCGATGAAGGCAGCGAACCGAGCCAAGATCGTGAATCCGGTGGGGCTGATGAAGCCATGCCTGATTACTCCAAGATGACTGTGGTTGAGCTACGGGTAATGACGACGCTTGCCTTCATCTGCATGATGTGTCCATGTTACTCCATGGCGCGATCGCTGTCGTTGCAGCAACCCTGACGGTTCTTTGGATACTCTCGCAACAGCGACTCGGTTCGCGATACGGGCTGGGGCCCATCGGGAAAGCAAGCTTGGTCAAGGAACTGACAACCATATGGGAGTGTCTTCATCGCGGCCAACCAAGTGCCAGTCAGCAACCTCTGTCCTCACAGTCAAAGGCCCAGCGCAGACCTGCAGACGAACCCCTCCCATCCGATTCCATGGACGGTGCAGCGCCAGCCAAAACAGCACCCACCCGGGTCACTCGCAGTCGCCAGAAGAAAGTCATGTCTAGCGCGGAGGTGATCGATTTCCACGACCACATCTATCGATTCCTGATCGACAATGAGTCCATCTACGATCAGATCCTGCGTTACGAGGTGAGTCTAGCATGCACAGCCCCAAACCGACGCCCAGACCGACGCACCATCGGATACTCACACAGCATGGATCGCCTGCAGCCTCTTGATTTGCCCGCTGTGCTGAAGCAGCTCGTTCAAGCAACAAGTCTCCAATGCAACCTGAAGCAGCTCTGCGCCTTTATGGATAGCAAGGTGACTACGATGCGCTGTGGGCCAGAGAGGTCGGAGTCGCGCTGTATGTGGCAGCGGCGTCGTTTTCGCTGGATCTAACCCCCTAGTCTGAACAGGGTATCAACTTTACGCTCGAATCGGACAAAAACGGGACACCCGCGACCCAAGTAAACACGCAGGCACGGACACTCAACACCAGATGAGAAGCAAGCACCCAGGCGGGACCCATGGTAGTCGGGCCCAGGCACGCCTTGCCTCCAAACCATCATCGGAGCCATGCTGCATGAAGCTGCCACACCGCGTGCGATGCCGGCATTCCGAAATTGCTGTGTGCTGGCACACTGGAAGGTCGCGATGCTGGCGAGGTTGACATTGGTCTGAAGCACATCACGATGAACCCATGATGCTGCGATGCATTTGCCGACGGACTGGCCAGTCGGCTCTGCATCGTCGTCGAGTGAAGTTGCTATGGCTTGGAAATAGCACACGGATGTATCGAGACAGCGCCGACATCGTATGAATGGACACAGGTTGCGCCGATTGAGAACCAGGCTGTCTGTGAGAGCCGCCGACCTGTTCTTCGCAAACCGCAGACCACCAGGCCAGCGCAACACGGCATGCTGCCCCTCCCCCGAAACCAGCACCCGTCATCAGCTGCATCCTGCCCCGCTCCCCTGAGCTTGTCGGTCCAGTTCGCATTGCACCCAGTCTGGATCCACGGCCTGCTGCGCATGTTCGTTCTCGAACAGAGAACCGCAAGACAGCTTGGCCAGGCCCGCGCTCTCCATCGCATCGCATCGCATCGCATCGCATCGCATCGCATCGCATCGCATCGCATCGCTGCCGGCTCCAGCAAACAATCCAGCGCATCGTGCATGGCGTCCTATTACTCGCCAGACTACATCGAGAGCCGGTACTTTGGTCTGCGCCAGCGAGACAAGCTCGGCGGCGGCGGCGCAGACTGGAGCCGTGCGGATCCGACCCTCGAAACAGGGGATGTCGACGAGAAGCTCGGCAAGTCTGCTGTCGGCACCGACCGCTGGTCCAAACTGGTGGCCGAGGTTCGTTTATATCAGCGCTATACGGCGTCCGTCTGCCTGCTGATCGAGAGGATTCCCAAGTCCCTGGCGATGTCGAGTGGTCCTGCCTCACCCCGCTTGGTTGGGCTCGCCGGTCCCCTGCTTGCCCATCCATTCGCTCGCTCATTCGCTGTGTATTGCCTCTCTGTCTTGTCTGTATCAGTCGCTACCGTCGGTGCTGATGTCTCTTGGTGGCCTGATGATGACCGGCGCCCTTCTGAATGCAGTTCAGGTAATTCCAGCGTCGGTGCAGCTCAGCCCGCCATTCCGAGCGCCTGGACAGCGAGCTCACCAGTCCCACCTCCAGACCTGGGATGCCTTCACGAATGTCTCCGAGCTTTTTGTTCTACTACCGACGCTGCTGGGCCTGAAAGGAAACCTCGGTAAGCAGCGGCCCCTCAAGGGCGCTCGGACGTGCGCTGGCTGTCGCCGCTCGATATCGACGAATGCCGAGGGGCTATCCAGCCGGGAAGCAGGAAACTTGCCAGCAGACCGTCAAAGATCTCGCTGCTGCTTCCGACGATAGTCCCCAACACTGCGGCATGCCCACTCGTTTCTCGCAACGGCAAGCAGTACTGCTTCCCCAGTGCCTCGCCGCTGACGACCCCCTGCTTGGGCAGAAATGAATCTGGCGTCTCGCCTCGGAACGGCATCAAGTCTGGGCCATCTGGACCTTCCTGCATCTCGCACCAGCCTCGTCGTTGGCAACATTGCTCTTGTCCAGATCCAAGCAGCCTGCGTTGCCGGAATCGCCAGCATATGGAGCATCCTGCTCAGCTTCATCTCCAACGACTATCACTTCAACAGCGCAGCCAACTCGGCCCTGATATGTGCCTCGGCCATCCTGACGGCCACAAGCGCCAGTCTGTCTCTGGGCCTCGGAACCTGCGCGGTAGTCATCGTCTGCAAGCTAGTGAATCTAGACCCAGATAACATTGGTAAATGCCATGCAGCTCGATTGTTCAATTGAGCATTTGCGCGGATGGTGACGGCTCGGCACTAATCCGCCCTCAATCGCACCAGCGACACCGGTTGCCTCAAGTCTGGGCGATCTCATCACACTCATGACCTTTGGCGGGCTCAGCACTCTGCTTTACCGATACCACGGTGGGTCAACATGGCTGCAAGTGACATTCGAGGTCACCGTCCTGAGAAACCAGCTCCGTTTGACTGGGCAGCACACCTTCGATTGACAGCTTGGGCAATTCAACTGGCATCGCTTTGATCTATGCAGAATCGCCGCTCTCCATTGTTTTGATAGTGGCAGTCCTCAGCATGCTGCCGGTGTGGACATGGATTACTCTTCACAACGAGGTGGGTTGAGCCGCACCCTGGCGACATCCTGCGGACATGTGCCGAGTGCACCTCTTGCCGAGTGAATCTTTTGCAGAGATGCGCTCGCCGCAACTAACACACTTGCTCTGCTGCATTGTGCCGTCAACAGCACGTTCGCGAGGTGCTCAAGACTGGCTGGAGCCCGCTCGTGGCGTCCATGCTGATATCGACCTTTGCGGGCATGGTTCTGGAGCAGTACCTCGATTCCTATATCGGTCTCGCTATCTTGGTTCCGGTCATGAACGGTAGAGTGGCGTCTGCGTTGTGGCAAGGACCCTGCGGTCCAAGATAGTGTTTGTGCACCACTGGCACAGCGCTCTACTGACCGCCTGTCGGCACTTGAATGGCTTTCCAGGCATCTGTGGAACTTTTTCGTGCATTTACGCCTCACGACTCTCGACGAGTTTGCACAAGAGCGGATCGATGAAGTTGGACCACGCGCCGTTTACTCTGTTCACGGTCAACATCTTTGTGCAAGCCATGTTCCTCGGAATCGTGTGGGCCACCAACCTGGGCAATACCAACATCAGCTTGCTCTTTGCAGTCATGTACATGACCGTATCGGTGACAGTGGTATGAGTGTTGCTGGAGCTGATTGTCGATCGGAGCCCGTTGATGGCCGGCAGTGGGAATGTGGCTGCCAGAAGGATGAGCAGTGAATGTGTCTGGGGCAAGCAGGCGTGGGGTTGGCAGCCGTACCTGCAAAATGCGAGAGCATGGCGACTCGGATGCACTTGCTAACCCATGTTCACTACAGGGTATGGCTCTTCTCATCGTGACGCGGGGCCTGATCTCGGTGCTGTGGTCCATGCAACTCGACCCAGACAACTATGCTTTCTCGCTGATCACCGCGCTCGGGGACGTGCTGGGGACGATATTCCTCGTCTTGGGCTTTCAGATCATGGTGTGGTCTGGCGAGGTGCATCGGCTGGCCAAAAAAGAGTGAGAATATTGTCCGTGACGGGAGTCGCCGTCAAAGTCTGAACACGAACCAGGTGCTTGCCCAGCAGCATGCCGTGCAGCTCCAGACCCGAATCGGTCCAAGCAGCATGTCCAGGAAGCGCCTGGCACCATGAGGCCGCTTATAGCGTTTCCAAAATGAAATGGGACACCCCGTTTTGAGCCATGACAGTGGTTTTTCTGGAACCTGAATACACCCACCCACTCATCGCATTCATGACCAAACACAGCACCTTCGATTTCCGCATCGCTGCACTGTGACCGGTGGCCTTCATTCGGGGGCTGCCAAAGTGATATGCTATATTTCTTGTGGCATAGTTAGACGCATGCCATCGCATACTCCGCTGACAAATGGATTGTGGGCAGGTGTCACATTTCCCCTGAATGCAGTGTGAGTGGATTGATATGCTCGGACTCGTCGTCTGCATGTGCAGTGCATTTCTTTGTGGTGCAGCTGAATACCCTCTGCGAACGATGGCCGACGAGCACATTTGCGGCCCAGAAAGAACGATTGTCAATTTGTGCTAATCCGAGTGATCACGATTGTCACATTGTCAGAGAGCAGGATGTCCTGCACTCCGAGACGGCCTCAGACGCATTGCCGCGACACTTCGTCTGCATACGCATAGACAGGGCCTGTTTCATATTACGCTTGCTGCTCCCGTTGAGCGAGAATGCAGAGGTGTATGGAGCACTGATTGAGAGCGGATTGGTGGCGACGGGCGGCGGTCGACTGCTGTGGACTCGGCGAGCAGACCCCATACACCAACAGTGTGCTCGGTGGCAGGAGCGTAGAAACCACCTCTGCATCCGGCATTGTCTCAAACCTGTGTACCTGTAGACTGATCGGGTCCCAGCGTCGCCTATTCCAAGACCGTCTCGTATTGTCTAGACACACTATTTTCGATTCCGTTGCTCATAGCCTCTTGCTCGGGCCGCTCTCCGGGTTCGCTCCCACCGCACTTTGCCCTCGACTGCCACGCATCGCTATTCGCTTGAAGCCGACCGGCACTGGTGAAAGGGCTCGTTGCTCTCCAAGCGCTGGACCAGCCAACATCGCTTTCGTTCGACCCTTCGAAATGTCTGTCCCCGTGATTCTGCCTGCAGTACTGACAGGGATCGTCTGCACAGTCTGGATAGCTAGGTAAGGAATCCGAATCGACGCAGAAGCCAGTGTCTGGGTTGCAGATCGCCGCACAGATGGACGATGTCGAGCATGCAGATACCGCGGACGGAGCCACAGTCTTACGCCGGAACACCACAAAAACCCTGTGCCAAGCTGTTACTCGGTGACTGACGGTCTGGGCTGCCTCCATAGCTTTCTTGTCCTCTGCTATGTCAGGCAGGATTCGGTCATACAGAGCAGGAACTGGCCACTTCTGTGCTTGCAATCGCTCAGCGGCCTGCTGCTGGTCTTTGGTGAGCGCGATGTGCAAGTACTTGTGGTGATGGTGGAGAATGGGGTCGTGCTGGCTTGGGGGAGTGAACAACTACTCTCTGTGAGTCAGGCCAGTGCGCCGCACGAATCGCTCCGGTATGCTCAACGAATCGTGTCTGGGCGTCCGCCATGTTCCAGCCCTATTTGTCATCAATGTTGTGGAAATCGCATGCGACCTTGCGATGCTCCCGTTGATCACCTTCGGTGTAAGCATTCCGCCACGCATTCTCTGGCAAATCGAGGCCGCGACTTGCATCATCCGAATCTAACAGCTCGGCTCGGATGCACCGGATCGGAAACTCGTGGGAACAGGCTTTGTTCACAACCACCTTTGTGGTGCGATCCATCCAGCTGCTGAACAAGATGAGTGCCGAGATCGTACGGAGGCCGCTGACGTCGGCAATATCTCTCCGGAAATTGTCCATCAGCATCGAACAGAAGACGGTCTCTGCGCGATCTGTGCCGATCAGCCTGGCGTTTATTGCGTTCACGATATTTGCCCAGTGCATCGTCAACTCTGTCTATGCCACCAACCCAACAGGGACCTGTGGCGTCCTTCAGGAATTTCCAAAGGTTGTTCCCTCGATAGTGGTCCTGTGTGGATTCTCCTTTATCGCAGTGCCGTACCTCTCATATCTGCTCTACAAGCTCGATATTGAGCATCCAGTCCGAATCGAGCTCATCACCAACGGAGTCATCTACGTCGTCAGCATGAGCATGTATCTGGTCTGGAGCATCAAGCTGAAGTATATCGAGGAGCTCCATTCGTTTACGTCTTATTTTTTAGCAAACTACTGGGTAATGTCGTCGGCGGCGCAGTGTTGTCATTTCGGCATGCTCTGTCGAGTATGCTGAGGATGCACAACTGCTGCATGACTCAGGGCTGCTACAGCTGCGCTTATCGTGGGCCTCACTAATGCATCTGGCATTCTCATCCAGCTGATACTCGGCCTGATGGTATCATATCTGCAGGCCGTGGTGATCCCGAGTATCCAGGCTTTGCAGCGGATCAGATTGACCAACACCCAGCGCAAGTCCAGCAAGCTGGAGTTCAAGTTCACCCTTGACTGCTTCAACCTGGCCATGAGCAGTAAAGAGTCGCTTGAGAAGCTCGAGAAGCTGTGCACCGAGCGTGAGTCTTTGGGCCTGCAAGCCACCTGGGCGAGTTCTGTTGCATTTGCATTTGCATTTGCATGGCTCGGGACAGTGATGTCAGGTGTGGTCTCGTACCGTGGGCATCCGGGGGCGACCGACGCAGTACATTGAACCACCTCGTTTCGCTTGCCATCCACCCGGCGGCATGTCGCCATGGACAGTATTTTGCGGGGAGATTTTCTACTTCCTGGACTATTACAAGAAGCTAATGAAGTCGGTGCGGACGGCATACAACGAAAGTCGGTCGGGATTTGATGTCGTCAGGGCCGATGGGCCTGGGCGGTCGCTGATATCCTTGGCGTCAGGATCCACGGCAGAGTCATCGGCAGCCAACGTTACTTTGGGACCCGAGGGCCAAATCGGAGACTTTGTGCCAAAGAAATGGATTCTGCCAAAGCCTCTGGCTCTGCAGTACATCAAGGTGTATAAGGCATACATCCGGCCAGGATGTTCGCAGGAGCTCAACATTGCCCACTGGAACCGGGAAACGATCAAGGCAATCATGAGCCCATTCATGGATATGGACGTGGAGAAACTCCTCACCAGCGACATTGCGATTCCAGCCGACTGTCTAGACGAGATCCATCAGGAGATTTATCTGCAAATGTTCAACAACATCTTCCCGGTGTTTCTGGACAGAAAGCTGTACCTAAACGCAGAGCCGTGATTACACCGCCTAATATGCTATCAAGTGGTGCGGTCGGGGTCTGGATTGCCAATGTGCTCCTGGATACGCTGCTCGGCAGTCTTGACGGATGTGGTGGGCTTGGGACGATGGTTCGAGGCACAACACTATGAAAAAATTTCTTGTTAAAAAAATGAGCGAGAACGAAAAAACGCGCTCTCGGAGCCACCTCAGTCGGCGAGAAGAGCAGTCTCTGGCGAGAGACCCCCGAGGGAAGGCGAGAAGCCTCTCGCCGTCACACACACACACACACACACACACACACACACACACACACACACACACACACACACACACACACACACACACACACACACACTTTGCACAAGGGAGTCAAACACCTCCCATCGACCATCCCAAGAGGGATGGCAACCCCGAAGTGGACTGCCCAGAATATGGGCGACCCGGCATCCACTGCCGAAATGCACAAGGAACAAGATGCTTACAGTCTATCCAGAAAGAAACGGGACAGTCACTTCCTGGCTTCAGATGTCTGAAACCCGCTGACTGACTTGTAGGCCCAGCGGGTAGGCCATGGCAGTGCACTCCTGTCTTCGTTGGCAATCGAGTGGTTTTGGTTGGTTTGGGAAGCACAGTCTTGAATACACTCGGTCGATCTCCTGTGGCGATGGTCGACTGGCATACCGAGATCATGTTCCTGGCTGCATTGATGTCTCGATCCCACAACGTATGGCAGCTTGCACAGCTCCGGACAAAGTGTGGTTTCTCGATATCAAGATACTCGACCTTCTCGAGTCGCTTGAATTCCCGGCAGTGTGAGCACACCTGGGATGTGTTGAACTCGTTCACCGAGCACACATGGATCTTGGAGACGGATTGGTCTGGTGGTCGTCTCTGGTGGTGTATGAACTGCTCAAAGTACTTGGCGAACCTGAGTCTCCTGGGACTGGATGCGTATCCCTTCCCTTGCTTCCAGGATGCATTCCCAAAGGCAATCACCACTTCGGTCTCCCTTGGTGCCTGGTCGATGACTTGCTTGCACATCTCGTGGACGGTGCGCTGTCGCTTGCTGTGGAGATCGAGTCGCTTGAACCGCCGTCGCCGGGTCAGGCTGAAGTACAGCTGTTTGTCCAGCATGTCTCTATCGAACACATGGCGAATGTATTGCAGGAAGGAAGCCAACCCGGGGATCTTGGGACTTGGTGTGGTGCTCATCCATTCCTGCAGACCAAGGATCTTGTGGGTGCTCTGGATCCACTTGGTCGCCTGGGTGGTGTCTTTGGCTTGCGGTGAACCATCTGGCGAGAAAATAGCGACGATGGCTGGTTCTGCCCTTGGGGAAGAAAGAATCTCCTCAAAACCAGCGCATTTTGGGCTGGCAGAGATACTGTGCAGTGGCGTCCTTGATCCAGATCCAGAAACGCATCGCTCGCTCAATCAGTCGTGGGAAGACATCTTGTCAAGGTGAGTCTTGCCTGATAGCCAAACGATCATGTCATCTCGCTGACACACAGCCACGCTTGACTAGGTTTCCAACCAGAGAGATTCAGATGGTGGTGGTTCTTGTCCGCAATCGGAGTGGAGCTTCCAACAATGATACAATTGGTCATTCCTCCACACCAATCGCCCACCACCACCGTCAATCGGCTCAAGACGATACCAAATGCCGTCAACCGACCATGGCCGGATTCCAACTTTTGCTGCGCCACATACAACGTGACTTTCAGGTGACCGAGATGAGCAGCCGCGAGGGGCCGGAAAAAATTGATGCCACAAACATGAGAACGATCCGTCCGCCCTGGCTGCGCACAATCCGTCCTGGCTGCGCGCCGCGGGCCAATCAGAGCCCGTTGTTGGGCCGACTTTGCATTCGCATTGCATTCGCATTGCACCCGCGTTGCTGTTCGTTGGCTGTGGCCTGTGCTGTTGGTCTTGATCGCCTTGACCGCAGACCGGAATATGGCCTACAGCCCCGACCAGCTGGTGCAGCTCACGACCAGAGAGCTCGCCGCGTACCCTCTATCGCTGCATCCCGAGTGGATCCCGCAGTGCGTCCAGTTCATTCTCGAAAGCTATCCCGAGTTTGATACCGAGACCTTCGTTGCAAGTGTCTTGCAGCAGCTGTTGATCTCGGACCTCGCGCAAGTCGGCTTGCCCGTCTTGCCTGAGGACACCGATGTCGAGGGCCTCGTGCTGCAGCCGTGTCTGTTGCAGATCGTTAGCATCCGCGACATTGGCGAGTCCGTCTTCTCCCAGCACAACAAGATCACCGAACAGCAGGCGAAGCAGGCGGCCCAGGCCGACGGCACTCCCATCGACCCCGAGAAGATCCTCAGATCTCTGCCGAAGAAGATGCTGCAACTGACCCTCACCGATGGAACTCGAAACATCAGTGCGATTGAATACAGGCCGGTCCATGGCCTGGAGCTCTTCACCCCTCCCGGAGCCAAGGTACGGCAGCGGAAGCGACAGCGTCACTCGGGAGCAGCGGAAGCGACAGCGTGACTCGGGAGCAGCGTCGGCAGTATTCGAGTCCGCTCTGAGCATCGATGCTATCATCTTTCAGGTGCTCGTCCAAGGGGCAACAGTCAAGAGGAGCGTCTTGCTGCTGACAGCAGACAACACACAGCTGCTCGGTGGGCCGCCCGAATCGCTCGCCGATGCGCTGGTTCGGCTGGAGCTCCAGCTCCGGCAAGAAGTCGAGTGCATCAGGTAGACATTGCCGTCGGGAGCTGGGCTCCAGAGCTTGTATCGCACTTTGAATGAGTGGCATATGCCGTGGTGGGCCGTGCTGACAGCGATGCATCATCGGGCAGAGCTTCGGACGTCGATGCCGATTCTAAGCCAGCGGGCCGCAAATCCGCTGGGCCGGCCGATTCGATATCGGCTATGCCGAAGGCAGGCACTCGCAAAACCCCAAAGAAGCAGCCAAAGCCGTCTGCGGTTTCGGTTTCTGAGCCCCAGCCCCAGACCCGGTCTCAGCCCTGGCCTCAGTCTCAACCGCAGCTGCAATCCCAGCCGGTGATGCAAAGTTTCATGCCCACCGTGTTGGACGACTGTGATTACGACGACGACGACGACTTTGCCGATGTCGACTTCTCGCTGATCGACAGCATAATCGAAGCAGCGACCCAGTCCGACTGTACGCCGCCGACACAAGCCAAGCCATCCTCAGCCCCGAGAACAGCGCCGGGTGCAGCAATCAGTCTTTCATCACCACTCAGTTCCCACGAATCGCGATACGGCCCATACGACGCCGCAACGGGCTCTCCGGCCGATGCGATTCCGTCAAAACGGAGGGCAGGCGAGATCGACGATGTGGTGTGTCTTGACCTTGGCTCGCCCAGCAAAAAATCTGCAACAGCAGGTATGGTGAACTTTGCGAAGAAGCGAGCCGAGCGAGCCCCGGTTCTCTCGGCTCGTCCAACCCGTCCACCAGATCGCCGTATCTGAGGAACTGGCCCGCCGCCTGTGGCTCTAACTGTCCTCACGATCAACCAGTTTCAAGCCCTGCGCGCTCGGTGGCCGCAATCGAGCTCGAGACCTGGCCACCATCAACCAAAGCAGCACCGGCGCATCGCTCAGTATACCAAACACCTGTCAAGACCGAGGCGTCGCTGCCGAAAGAGCCTTTCCACTCACCAGTCCAACTGGGCGGAATTGTATCGAGCAACCAGCAGTCAGCGCAGCGATTCCCGTTTCAGTATCTGGCCAATCTGAATAGCGTGATCGAGTCCAGGTAAAGCATGGTGACCACAGCCAACCAACCCTGAGGGATTACTTCGAGACCGAGAGTGTGCTTTCTCGCACTTGCGTGCTTGGATGGCGGTGCTCCTGGTTGTAACGAGCTTATAGCACGATACTGGTGAACCTAACAGTTGCAAGCTTTGGTACATCGTATCCACAGACTCGTCAAGCTTATCACTGTCAAGGTGAGGCTTCCTCAAGGCTTGACTGTCGCTCTATTCCTCGGCAGCGATGCTCGCGCGACTCGGTAATCTAACAGCGTCGGTGTGCTCAGTGCCATTTTGTCTCATCGCAGAAGCTCAAGGTCAACACCCGCACAGGCTTCAGCCTCATTGTGACAATCGATGACGGCACATCGATGATGCGCGGCTTCTTGGGGGACACAGTTGAGTGACCCATGTCCATTATGCTCCTGGAACCGATGGCTCGCCGTTTCCGAGGGAGCGTACTGATGCGATCTGACCCACCAATTCAACCAGGCACTGATGTACCAGTTCGGGTTCTCTGTGGGTGAACTGCTGGCCCAGAACCGAGTGAACCGAGTCAGGGCGGAACAGGTACGATGGCCAGCCAGCGTCGTATGAAGAGTGCATCCAATGCCCGTCCTCCCGATGCTGACCACATGTCGGCCTTTGCAGACGATGAGGGATTTTGAATCCAAGCTCGCGCAGATGGACTGCCTCATGGACATTGATCTGACGCGGTGTCTCGAGTACGAAGAATCGAGCTCGTCAGCGGCGGACGAGCTCTGCGGCCTGCCTGAGATCATCAGCATCCGCGAATTTGAGGTCGATGATGCCAAATCCCTCCAGCAGGAGCTCATCGAGTATTTGGGACCATAGACAGTCGCACCCGGACAGGCCAACCACAGCCGAGCTCGCTGTGGGATCTGCATATATCAACAGCGGTGCGTATCGACCATGCCAACCGATTAGACCGCAAACCCTTCGCTTCGGCTGCACTGGATACTGGATGCTGGCCCTGAGCCTCGATGCTCTGTCCAAGTTTGGCACAGCAAGCGGCCATACACACGCCGAGTCTGAGTTCGTCCGGTGGATGCAAGGCATTTGCAAAAGCTTGGGTTCGGTGCTCGCTGCTTGGTCAGCCACCGGCGCAAGGATGGCATATGACTCCTGCAGTGAAGCGAACGCCTGCCCAGGCGGTGGAATCTCTTTAAGGCCCAGAGGCGATTTGCAGAAGACGATTCTCTTTATATTCTTGAGCGATTTGGCTCTGGACAAACAGAGAGTCACCCGGCACTTGAATACAAAAAGACACAAAAGTGATGGATGCGAAGCGATGGTGGATGCGTGCTCCAAGCCAATACGGCAGTATGTCTGGTCTGTGGGTCCCGCGACACTTGGGCTGGGAAGAAGGCAACAGACAGCGAGCTCAAACAACTCGGCAGGGTCATCGAAGGGACTAGCATAGTTGTGTTGGTGATGCGGGCGAATGGTGCGCTCCCGGCTACATGGCCTCAAGAGGCATCTCCAGCCTGTCCCGCTTGCTCGACGGCGCCTCTGTGACAGGCACCGAAGCGGATGGTGCAGGGAGGGATTCAAGTGCATGCAGCAGGTGGCTCTGTGGTGAGGCACGCCGTGCCTCTGTGGCCTGCTCTTGGTTCAGGAGTTGGTCAAGCTCGCGCTCGAGCTCGTCATCGTCAATGCCGCTGGTGCCGTGGAGGCTCTCCTGCCCCGAGCGAATGGCCTCTTCGATTTCCTGTTCACTGGCAAGCACATCGCGAAGCTTTCCCATGGTGTCGTCAACTCGCTCGACGGTGAGGCCATTCTGGTTGAGCACGGTTTTGAGAGCATCTGCTCCAACGCTATAAGCAGCAAAGATCTGGATAGGGAAGCAGAAGCTGGAATCAGCAAAGGCGAGAGCGGGAGTTGGTGGCGCCGCAGCGGTGACTTACCTCTGCGTCTGTTTCGGCACCTTGGATCTTGAGCATGATCGAGACCAGCGAGTTGAGAGACTCCATTCGCCTGTGCAGCACCTCTTGGATGGCCTTTTTCTGCTTCAGACAAAACAGCGCGCGCACTCGCTGATGGTTTCGCACTCGCTCTTGCGCCTGGCGAGTTAACCTGAGTCGCCCGATTCCACACAATTGCATCAGTAGGTGCTGTCTGCCATCACTTTGGCGGGACACTGTGGCCTGACGCCTGCTTCACAAAGCTCAGCATCCCAGGTCCACAGCGTAGCTCGCGGGGCTACTTACTCGGTCTCTTTGCTCTCCAGTTGTATGATCTGCTGATTGAGCGTGTCGATGGTGGTCTTGATGGTGACAATGTTGCGATCCAGGTCGGTGATGGGCAACAGTTTCTGATGCTTTGGGTTCTTGAATTTGACGATCTAGCGGGGCCGTGGCAGCGCATCGCTGATGAGCATTGCGAGCAGAGTCAAGCCAGAGCAACTGCTGTTGGCTGAGGATCGCCGGGCGGCCTTACCACACCAATCGATTCGCTGTAGTCGGTGCTGATGATCATGCGCTGCTCGAGATAGCGAACAACGATGGAGATATCCTCGCCCGACAGCGGAACCTCGCTGTTGGGGCTGGCGCGACTGCTGAAGCGACTTCCAAACTGCTCGAGGGTCATGATGTGGTCTGTCGACGACGATGCTTCGGAGTGAATCGACCGGATGCGCTCGGCGATCCCCTGAAAACGAGCGCATGATGCGGCAACATCCACATGGTCACTGTGTGCTCAAGACTGCCGACCCAAGAAGCGCCATCGCTTGGAGCTGCGCCTACTGCCACCCACATCCTGAGGTAGTCTATGGCCACCAGCGCCCCTGTCCCTGCTTGAGCATTACTCGGTGCTGCCGCGGCGATCAAACTAACCGCTACTGCCGGCATCAAGACGAATCTTCCCGAGACTTCGCGTGGACTTGACTTGGTGCCCAAGACCTGCGTCACGCCCCAGCGCAATGGCGCCAGCACAAGATTGCCAATGACCCACGATAGGACGCCGGCTTCGCTCATGTACTCGCTGAGCTCAACGATTTCCTTGGAGGCCTTCATTTCGCTCTTGGGGCGGCGTTGGTCGACAAGAAGAATGTGCAGACGGAGAAATGCGAGGCCAGTGAGGATTCCGAGAACGATAACGGCTCAGCGGGGACGCCGCCTCGAGCAGGGTGGGCAAGCCCCCCCCCCAGAACGGACAGACGGCATCCAATGGAGATAGTTGGTCTGTTCCAAGATTACCAGAACCGTTGCCAGACCGATGGGCTCGCAATTCTTGCGGTTGAACTTGCGACTCAGACCGTCGGCCGTGAGGGTTGTGTGCGTTGCCGAGTCAAGCAGGGCGTTTGCGACAGCAAAGCCGATGACTTCCTTCCAGAACCCCAAGCGCTCATCGTAGGCGTGGGGGTTGACGGACCGAGGCGGGAAGCTGGCAAAGTAGTGCTGCATCTTCATGTCGTTCTTCCATTGCGGAAGAGACTCGAGATAGAGCGCAAGCGACTTCATTGTGCGGTCCGAGGAGGCAGATGATCGGCCAGAGCAGCGGGCGAGACAGCCGGCAGGGGTCGGCTTGTTGAGCGACAGGGGACGCCAACGGCGATGCTGGACTGGGTGGTGGTTGGGCTGGAGCACCGCAGTGCAGACGAGCGGACGGGGCAGCGGGACGATGCGGATGCGAGGCAGAAGAATGGACGAGCTGGTTTTGGTCAAATGGGTCTGGAGCGGTCACGCGCAGAACGACGGCCTGATCGGCCCAGACAGCAGAGACCTGAAGCAGTGGCGAATCGACAGATGCCGGAGGGCATGGCGGACATGCCTGCAGGGCCCAGCCATGCCGGCGCTGCATGTGTGATTGGGGGAGGGAACTGGCCGGTCGCTTGCCAATCAGCCCATCTCCCCGCTGTCGGCCTCGGGACAGCATGCATATCGGAAATATTTGCCCGACATACCACGATGCAGCGATAATGGCTGGCGAAACCTGCCCAAGCACTGGGGCGAGCAGCATCGATTTCCAGCAGCCGCTCTCGACGTTGCTCTCACGACATTCGTCGCTAGTCCTTTCTCCAACCTGCCGCATCAAGGCTAACCTAGACCCAGACCCGGACAGCACCCCAAGCTCCAAACAAGCACAATCCATCCAGATAACGATGAACGGAATCGTCGACAAGGAGGCAGCGCGCCGGCAGTGGCTTGCAGATCTAGGTGGGAGAGCTGCATTGATAGACACTCGGAGTATTGATCGTCGCTCCGAGCACCGATGGGCAGCTCGAACGCAGTCAAAGGCATGATTGTGGCAGAGGAACCGTCTGCATGATGTCGATAGACCATTTGCGCGGCAGCAACGCCAGCCAATGTGACGGAGCTCTTCCGCCAAAACACTCATTCTACTACTCGGATGCAGAACGGCAGTCCAACGAGCAGCGACAGCGAAAACTCGCCGAGAAGCTCGAGCGCCGCAACATAACCGCAGTGCTGGCTGGCGTAAGCACTTTTGACGCTTGCAAATGGAAGCTGCCATTCGGCAAGCCTGGCGGATGTGACGGCCAGTGCTCGATCGATGTGTATGCTTGGCTGTCATCCACACGTCCCAGCCCTGAACTTGCTTCATTTCGTTGCGCTCTCAAGGTCCGGGACAGTGTCTCGCCGCTGGTCGAGGCCCATATCCATGTCGTATCGAACCCATCTGCATCCAGCCCTCCGACAGACTTTTTCTGGAGCAAGCGACGGTGGGGCGGGGGTGGTGAGCCTCGTGCATATTCCACCAATATCCAGCACGTCTGCAGCCCAAGTGCCGAGCAGCCAAGTGCCGCCGCAGAAGCGCCGCGGCCCAGCATCAATGCCAACGATCGCACCGACCGTGAGAAAACAGCAAACGAGGATCAAGTCCCGCCCAAAGCAGCAACCGAGGTGCCAGCCCCATCCCCGCCCGCCATGCCCCAGCAAAATGTGTATGGCCGAAAACGAAGTCTCTTTGCCGGAGATGACCTTGACCACGAGAAACGGAGGAAGGAAGCGCTCGAGATCCAGCGATATCGCGAGGCGCAGGTGGAAGAAAAGAGGAAGAAGCAAGAAGAAGAGCGACGGAAACTCAAGGAACAAGAGGGCCGGGAGGTGTTTCAAGGGGAATCAGGACAAAATCGACCTGAGCTCGGAGCGCAAGCAGGGTCAGATCAGTCACTCGAGGCGCCTATGGGCCTGCGAGACCCCGTCGATACGAGGACGGAGGGGGCAAAGTCGGCCCAGGTTATCCAAAGCAAAATTCCAAGACCAGAGGCCAGCGCCGAGTCGAATCTGTCGTGCCGCCCCCTCAGGGACCCTGTTGAGCCTTCCGAGACACCTCCAAAGTCGCAGGGCTCGCTTCCCGCCCCAAAGGGACCAAGTACGGCGGATCACCAGAGCCACCACAACTCCCTGGATGGACATGGTCACGCCAGTGCCAAGGACGATCAAAAACAAGGTAAAAGGAAAAAGCCAAAACAGGGGCTCTGCGTCACTCGGCCTGGTATCAGTGGCGCAAAGCATCACCAGAGCGGGACCAGAAAAGGGCAAACTGGTGCAAGCTCCGGCCCGTCAAGCCGTTCGACTGTCCGCACAATAAAGGACAAAGTAACTCCGGATCGACCTCAAGCGAGGCTGAGTCAGGCCGCAAACAGCAACGATAATACTCCATCTCAACAACACAGTGCCCACGAAGCACTTTCCCTTGTCCAGAAGCGCCATCAGAACACAGAAAGCAAGATCCGGTTGCATGGTATCCAAAATCAAGACCACAGCGACGCACTGGATGATGCTCCTAACGAAAGCGTCCACAAGACACAAACACCAACGAAAGTGAAACGAGCACTCAGCCAGATTCCAAAGTTGCGAACATTTAAGCCGGTGCCAGGCACAGCTGGCCGCACAAGCAACGAGAGAAGCAGCGGGAATCCTGAGCGCACCTCCATCCAGGTCGTTGAAATGCCACAAGCGCCGCCAAGCCAGCATACAAGTGACCTGGGGCACGACAGCGACGAAAACGCCCATGAATCAATCGAACACAGTGGCCCGACGACTCGGGTATCAGATGCCGCCTCTCAAAGCGCACAGGCATTTACAAAGAACAAAAAGCCTCTTCAGCCCATCGAACCACGCTCAGAGAGATCGCCGCCGCTGGAAAGCCGCCTCCTGGCGGGTTCGTGCGGCAACACATCACACGAAGCGATTGCTCAGCGAGATCTGGATAGCAACGATCCGATGCAATCCACTCCCATCGAGCCTCTTCCCCGCATATGCGCCGATGCAGAAGTGCCGAGCGCTCATCACACATTGCGCTCTGCCGATCCTTCGGAGTTGCTCGAGTGTGGCACTGGATCTAGCACCGGGATCGATCATCGCCCCGAAATGGCCGTTGGTGAACAACATGGAGCGTGCTCCCGGAGGCGACAAAGACACAAACGCACACCGATGGCATTGCCTCCAAATCCTCCTTACTCCGGCGAAGGGACTTGCGGCGGGCCCATCCCCAGCCAGCCGGCTCCAGACATCCCATCCTGGCCACACGGATATGCCGACTCGCTGCCCAGCCCTGAGCTCATGAAAGAATCATATCAGGACCTCTACGATGGATCACAAAGACTCGCATCGCAGAACACAAGTCCGACGCATCCAACCTCGCACATGGACGAAAAGCAGGTACTCCTGACGGCGCTGTTGAGCTTTGGACAGAGACTCAAGAGGGAGGACCATCGGCTCTACGAATGAGCAGATACACATGTGGAATGTACCGGATGTATAGAGGCGCAGATGTGTGCATGGCGGCTGCATGCGATTCGTTACAAGCAGCCACCTGAGATGGAGTTGGCGCTGCAACATCAAGCTTGCCCAATGCATTGAAATATACATTGATCAAACTCTCCAACACTGGCCGGTTGGTTACTGCCCTGGAGGGCCTCGCTCCGCGGATGTCAGATATCACGTCGGCTAGTGCGCATCATCGCTGCCTGTTGCTTGGTTGAATGGGGCAGCGCACATCTCGATCACGGACGAAACAAGCCCAGCGATTCGACTGAAACAGACGACGGACACTCATGGTCAGAGTAGGGATAGGTAATACCGACTCTGCGGACTCCGGACCGAGGTGGCTGAGGTCCTCCCAGTGCGGTACCTCACAAAGAATCCTGGCCAAGATCCGCCATGTTGGGGCTTGTGGGCGGGAATCTGAACCGGGGACTTGTCTCCAACAAGCAGGCGAAGTTTCTTCGTCGGAGCGCAAGATTCGGTTCCGGATTGAGAGGTCACAGACCGGATACGCTTGGATGCCGATACGGTCCACTCGTGGCAGAGCGGGCTCTGAACGGTGAGCTCGTGCAGAATGAGCGCACCACGAGCAGAGCTCTGGTTCTTGTTCCAGCAATCCGACAGACGAATCAGATGAGAACATGGCGGCGTTCGAGGGGACGGACTCTTGACCACCAATACCATTGGAACAAACCTGTCCGCGAGCCAGAGTGCGGGCTTTGGAATCAACAACGCCGAGATGCAGTGCGCTGATGGCGTCGTTTCCCACGACTCGTCCGTGGTTCGGATTGCTGGCTCGGGCCGATGCCCCGCGAACGTTGCAGAGATATTGTGGATGTGAGTGTCCGGAGGAATGGAGGCACTATCCGAGTAGCTATTGGATCTTCTCAGCTTTCCATGGCTCATACCAGAGAATGTGGAGAACCGCCGCATCGTCGCGAATGCGGGCCTGCAGCATCTCGCACCATCGAGCATCCCCAAGCTGCACCGACGAAGGCAGATCTGCGACGACAAACATTCGCCGGACTGAACGAGGCAGAGCGCACCCGCAATCAGCCCGGCGCTCAGATGAACCGAGTTGCGCTGCGGCATCAGCGCACCATAGAGGATGTAATAGCACTCATCCTCTGACGCAACAATGCCTGACGATTTGGCTTCGAGAAGAACCAGAGACAGCAGCCGGCGCGAGTCTGGCGTATCATATTCTCGATCGCTCAGTGACGAAGAGCCACTTCGCCTGATCAAGGCTCGAGGGTATAAATGTCAGTGGCGGCACCACAGCACCAGGCCCAGCGTTCGTCTGAAACCCACCTTTCATCCAGCACCTGCATCTCGACCAGACAACTCCCAACCTGGAACAGCTCCTTGGACGACCGGCAGAGGCCCGAGAACCAAGTTGAGTCGTGCTCTGTGACACTTGGATCTGTGTGCTGATCAGCAGTAGTCGACCATGACTCACTGGAGGGATCACTCTGATCGATGCGTCCCAAGATGCATGTCATCGATGCTGACAACGGCCGTACCTGACCAAATCAGCTTTGGGTCCTGGCTCATCTGTGGCAGCGGCGGTACTGCGTCGCCGCTGCTCGTCTCTGGCACACAGCGGTCGCCACCAAGCTGCGAGCTTGGCGCACTGCCGTGCACAGCAGTATAATGATGCTCAAACTCGTCGATGGTGGAGAATTCGAAGACACACCCCGACACACAGCAGGGTATGTGGTGGTATGTTTTCCCAGCGGTATCTGTATCGCAGCGACAACCAGTAGTGGTCAAAATCGGAGTGCTCCGTGTCGAAGGCGACCCTGGCTCATGACGCAAATGCACTTCACACAAATGCCCCTCACACATGTGTTCGCACTGTTCAGTGTCGGTCTGGGTTCGATGTGCCTTGCCACAGTCGCAGATACGAAGTTCCAGGGGGCATTCACAGACTCTTTGTCGGTGCTCGACAAGGTCGTGCATGTCGACAAAACCCTGGCGGCACTTTGGGCAGAAATAGACCATGGTCGTGACGAAAACAGAACTAGACCAGCCAGGAGTATCACAGCGGATCTGTTGCTATTTTGGGTGCGGTCTGAGTCAGAACTGCGGTCATCCCCACTGAGCCCCGACCTGACTTTGGATGCGCCGTTGGAGAGTGTCGAGATTGTCTGCTCCCACCATCTGCTCCACCTTCAGTACTTGCTTCCACCTTCAGTATTTGCTTCCACCTTCGGTACTTGCTTCCACATCCTCTCGGTTCCATTTCCACACCAGATGCTCGCTCACGACTTTCTCGCAGCCATTATACTGTCATCCGGCCTCTTGATGGTGACAGCAGCCAGGATACCCGGCCGCCCTCCGCTCGGCTCGACCACCCCTGCCCTAACGATCTCAACAACCACTGTCGAGACAATCCAGAGTGCATCCAACACCGGCCAGGCATCTCAGTCCTCTGCAACATCAACCCTGGCCACAGACGGGATCTCAAGCAGTATAGCCGTCTCAACGCCTCTACCGACGCCAACGACGGACAGCCGATCGTGGACAACTTGGACGACGCTTGGAACCTTGCCACTGACGAGTGTCCCAGCCACATCCCCGATTCCGGATCCCATCGCCACTCCATCGAACACTCGAGTGACGACCACCGCCTGGCCAGCCAGCACAGTCTCACCTTTGACCACACAACCAAGCTTGGTGGTCTCCGTGCCCTCACCGACCAGTTCGAGCACTGCGCCTGCGTCGGCAAGTAACAAAGTCGATACGACACAGCCGAGCTCCTCGGTCACCGACCCGCCAGCAACCACGGCGACAACCCAGTCCACAAAAGCCACCCCGGCCGACCAAGCGAGCCTCCGGGCCAACGATCTGCCCTTTGCACTGAGCCTGTCGGGCGGTGCTGCTGCTTCCCCGGGCTGGATGATCGCTGTGACGCTCGGTGCCATGATGGTGCTGAGCTGATCGAGACCCTCGACCGAGTCCATGAAGCGCAAAATAGACCCAGTGAATTGAGCCAGACAGCTTGCAAAATCTTGACGAGCACCTCGTGTCTTGAATATATCGCCACATCCGATGCATGATGCGCATTGAGACGACGCATGTGTTCCGCACCACTCTGAAGAGTCGGGTCAGACAGTGCATCTATGCTCGTCTGAGTACCACGGCTTGCTGCTTCATGAGCACTTCGAGGGTCAGTCCATACTCGAGCATGGGCCGAACGAAGGTCTTGAACACCCTCGTCACCGTCTTGGCCGAGTATCGGCCCAGGCTCATTCCGTGCTTCACCAGCTTGTCGGCGGCACCTCTAGCCTTGTGGGTGAGGTTCTGGATCTGGCGGTCCATCCTGAAGCCGTTGATGTCGACGATGGCTCCGAGATACCGGAACTCCTTGGCGACTGGCAGCTCCTTGCCGTACAGGTACACCTTGGCATCCTTCTCTGGGTGCTGTTCGGTGAACATCACCTCGCACTTCGGGGGCGAGAACTGGTATCGATTCTCGATGCTGTGGGCCTCGCAGATGTCGAGGAGGCGCTGGGTCTGGTTGGGGCGGCAGATGAGCACCCCATCGTCGGCAAACCACAGTGAGTTGACCTGGACGGCTCGTCCTCGGGTGGTGGTTAGGGTCGTTCCACCGTCTGCCCGGAGTTTCCCAGGGAGGTCGTCGATGAACACGCTGAACATCAGCGGGCTCAGCACCGATCCTTGGATCAGTCCCTTCTGCAGCCAGACCGGATTGAACCGACGGCTCTTGCTAACGACTTGAATCTTCACATCGTCGAACATGGCCTTCAAGAGCCTGAGGGTGATCGTACATGGGGTGCGCTCTTCAATCTTGTCCCAGAGCTTCTCCCTCCAGACAGTGTCGTAGGCCGCCTTGATGTCGAGGAACACCAGGGAGTACTCCTCGCCCGCCAGCTGGTGGTCCTTGATGAGCGTGTCCAGGCCAAAGATCTGGTCGAGGGTGCCTCGCTCGGCCCGGAATCCACCTTGGGCAATGTCCATCAGTCCGAGCTTTCGGTTGAGCAACGGCAGCAGTGCTCGCTCGACAACCTTTCGGCAGACCTGGGTCAGTCCAATCGGCCTGTACATTGCGGGGTCGAGGGGCGATCCCTTGTTCTTGTAGACGGGATGGATTAGCACCAGCACTTATAGGGTTGGATGGGCTCAAACAAGTCATCCATGCTCTGATTCGGAAATGTGGGAACTGCATTATCGCCACCATGGATGGACACAGGACCGACCCACATGGCCAAGGGGTCCCGCTCTGGATCGGGTCCGCGGGACAGGGGGTGCCGTGGATCCCCTCCCATCGAGGGGTGCCTATATATGCATCCACCTCATCTGTCCTCTGCTCTCATCCGCTCCATCAAAGAGCGCAGCAATGAGCGAGCCCGCCTCATTCAGATCGCATCCTCAGGATGACTGGGCCTATCGCAACGAAAATCCCACTTATGATGTCCTTATCAGGTGGGTTTCGCATCGAAATTGATGGCGCACACTCGGGCTCGGCTGTCGCTCTAAAACTCCTCTCACAGCCACCGGGCCAAGAGCGAGGCCGAGAGCGCATCGGCCCTGCATGGAACTCTCGCCAGCACTCCTCTGGGCCACCAGGCACTCCATCCATACCTCGACCGGGAGTGCCTTGGCGACGACCAGGACTGGGAGCAGGGCTCCATCGACGCCTTGTACATATCCAAATTGATCATCATTCTCCTTTCCGAGGGGGGACTGAAGCGCACATTCAACGCCCATGTCCATGCCCATGATTCATTTCCCTCGACCATGTGGCATGAAATGGCTCGAGGCCATTTGCAATACAAGCCGACCACTCCGGCAACCTCCGAGGGAAGACCGCAGCCAGCGCACGATATGCAGCCACTGTTCAAAATACCAGGGGTGTCCCATTTTATAGTTCGTTCACTGTTTCTACAGTCGGTCCAGAAAGAAAGGGGACAGTTCCTTCCTGGCTTCAGATGTCTGGAGCCCGCTGACTGACTGTAGGCCCCAGTGAGCAAGCCGTCAGATTGTTTCCCGTCCTGGTTGGCAATCGAGTGATTTTGGTTGGTTTGGGAAGCATGGTCTTGAATACACCCGGTCGATCTCCTGTGGCGATGATCGACTGGCATACCGAAATCATGTTCCGTGAGGCATTGATGTCTCGATCCCACAACGTATGGCAGCTTGCACAGCTCCGGACAAAGTGTGGTTTCTCGATATCAAGATGCTCGGGTGACTCGAGTCACTTGGCTTCCCGACAATGTGAGCACACCTGGGATGTGTTGAACTCGTTCACCGAGCACACATGGATCTTGGAGACGGATCGGTCTGGTGGGCGTCTCTGGTGGTGTATGAACTGCTCAAAGTACTTGGCGAACCTGAGTCTCCTGGGACTGGATGCATATCCCTTCCCTTGCTTCCAGGATGCATTCCCAAAGGCAATCACCACTTCGGTCTCCTTGGACATACTTGCTTGGCCATGAATGCGATGAGTGGGTGGGTGTATTCAGGTTCCAGAAAACCACACAGTCATGCACAAAAAACGGGGGTGTCCCATTTCATTTTGGAAACGCTGTAATGTGGCTCGCTTTACTGCTCTAGTGCTGCTTGTCACATTGTGCCCATCTTTCCGTCGATATCCCACTGCCGCAATCGTTCGCTGACGGCAATCGGCATGCTGTCAGTCCACCCTGCCCGGGGTTTGCTCTCGATGCATTACGGCCCATCGGCTGGACACTGACACAACCAAAACACCTTCATGTGCGAGCCAATCGCTCTGAGATCAGCCTCTGTGTTTTCACGGCCGTGCCTTCCAAGACAAACTTGACGTCGACCTCGTCACCACCTCCGAGCATGCGCCATTGTCTAGATCCTCACATAGAGCTTGTATGCAAACTCGAATCCGTTCTCGGTGATCGGCGTCTGCGGTGCGCCCGGGGCAGCCAAGCTGAATTCGTCGTCCGAGGCCAGGCGCAGGCGATCCTCCGGAATGGCGGGGAAGAAGGTGTCGAATCGGATCGCTTGTCCAAGCGGCGTGACTTGGGTTAGGAAGATGCGGGCGCATTGCGGATGGCTCAGGGCGGCCGCGTATACGCTGGAGCCACCGATGATCCAGACATTGCGGTAGATGCCAAGCGACTCGATATACTCGAGGGCGCTGTCGAAAGAGCCAGAGACATGGACCTGCGGAGGCAACTCGGTTTTGCTGCCGGGACGAGACCAAGATTGAGCTAGGTTGGTCAACCGAGCGCATTGCGAATGCACTTGGCCCGGAGAAACCGATGATCACGAAACAGCTCCTGGAATCCGCTTGGTGCACTTACGACTGGAACTCTGGATCACTCGAGAGCACAACGTTGAGTCTGGCAGTCAGCGGGCGGAACCTTGCCGGAATCGATTCCCACGTCCGTCGACCCATGACCACGACGTTGTCGAGACTGTCGGCGCTGCGTGGGCCTGGAGCGACAGCCGATCCGTAGCCGCCTGTCGTCAGGGCGAGAAAATGCTTCATATCCGATGGCAGCCGCCAGGGCAGGCGGTTGTCCACGCCGATCCCCAAGGTGGATTTTTCAGCGGCGACGACCAGACTGAGCTCGAGCATGGCGCGGATATGAAGCAGATGCGATGGTGGGCAGACCCGGGGCGAGACGCAGTGTCGAGCCTGGAGTCGGTCGAGCTCGATCCAGCGACCTGGACATGCTGTGGCGCAGCACCCGTGATGTTCACCTGACCCGGCAATGCTTCTTTCCGCGGCACAACTCGGCTCGGCCCAAACGTCGATCGGGCTGCATCCTCATCGATTGACCCAGCAAGCCAGATCGCCTGCAGATCAGACCCCAGCCAGCGTCCCGCGAAATGCCCCCCAAGAACGCAAAGTGAGTTGGCTCGGCGGTGCGCTGTTGTGGAAGGGCCTGCGCGGGCGGCTACACATGGACAAGCCTGTTTGCCTGTCCCGATGCTGATGCCAGAATTGCTGCTGGTGGGTGCGGTTGCAGGGCCGCAGCCGCTTTGGAGAAGAAGGCCGCAGTCCAGGCCGAGAAGGACAAGAAGAAGGCCCAAGAGAAGGAGAAGGTTGATGCCGCAGAGTGGTCCAAGGGCGCCAAGGACGGCAGCAAGAAGGACGAAGCAGAGCGCAAACGGGTATGCAAGACCGCAGCTGGTCGCTCTCCTCGATCTGCATTCCAGGCAGCAGCCCGCTCCCATCGCCCATGCCCTCGGACAACATCCCGCAATGAGGCAGTCCATAGGGCATCTGCGTTCGCTATGAAATCGTGCTGGCGGAGAGGCCGTCGCGGTTTCTGCGTATCCGCAATGGGCTCGCTCCTGGCTGTGTGCTCATGCCCATTCACCATGTCCGATCGATTTGGCAGCTGGAAGCCCTGGCCAAGAAAGCCGAGCGGTAAGACCCAAGCCCCCAGAGCAAATGGGGCACGGAAATACTGGATCGTATCAGTGTCAAAGCCCAGTTATGTGGCCACTTGCTTTTCCCGACTCACCGGGCTTACCTGTCTCTGTTGTGGCCATGAATCCCAATCAGAGACGCTCTGCTGGATGCCGAAGAGAAGCAGACAGGCGGTGGCAAAGTCAAGGGCGCCGACAAGAGAGCCGCTGCAAAGGAAGCAAAAATCAACAACTTCCAGGCCGACAACATGCTCGATCTTGCAGAGTACAGCGCCAGCGGCATCGACAATGCCCTGGATCTGCTGAGCCTGACGACCACCGAGGCCGGCACCAATGCCAGCGGCTCGGATCGCATCGAGCGGCATCCCGAGAAGAGAATGAAGAGCGCCTGGGCTGTCTTTGAGGTATCAACTGCGTATTTCAGAGTGCATTATGGACATGTCGGGCTCGGCACCGCCTTGTACTCTCTGAGCAAGTGTTTGGCCCAGCGTTGCTGGATGTGAAGGGAGGTTGCTCACCGATCTCTCTTCTCGGAATGCCGAATCGTGCAACAGGAACGAGAGATGCCTCTGCTCAAGGTGAGTTCTCTGGCTCTGCTGTTTGTCTGCCAAAGAATGCCCTCCGCATCGCCGTGGTGCCGCGGGAAAGTTGCTGCTCGGATCTCTGCCGTCGCTCTCCTTCCTGATCAAACTGCCTCATTGGAATGCCTCAGGCCGAGAACCCGACACTGCGTCTGTCGCAGTTGAAGCAGCAGCTCCAGAAGAAGTGGAAAAAGTCACCCGATAACCCGATGGTAGGGACGCGATGCATGCAAGATGCGACCCCGTCACTACTCGACGAGCCCGAGCTAACTGCGTTGTTGGTTTGTGGTATTTTCCGTGCACTCCCGTGCACTCCTGTGCGCTTGCGATGTGACTTCTGGGCATCTTCGAATCGTGGCTGGCCGGCGTCTCCAGAACCAAGCCCACATCTCCTTCGACGTCAAGGCCCAGGACGAGCGCGAGATGATTGCAGAGTCCAAGGACGATCAGCTCGAGAGCTTCCGCAAATAGATGTGTTCCGGCAATGTCTTTGCCACCCATGGATACTCGCTACCATGGTGCGTCTCGTCATGATATCGTCCAATCGCTCTCCTGTCCCGTCCCCATTGGTTGAAATTGAATGCATCACTCTCGTCTGGAGCGGCAACAACCATCGCCCTGTGCATGCGACCGGCCCTTGAAACCCCCCCCCAAGAGCAGCATCGGCTTGGCCGGCGTCGGATGCGCGAGCCAGATGCGCCAGATTGTCACCGGGTCGTGTGATTGCTCGAGGACAAGTATTTACCGTTCATAAAAGTCAATAACCCTCAGCTCGCATAACCCGAGGAGCGGCGCGGCAGCTCGGACAAGGCTCTGTGTCTGATTTCTATCCATATTTGCTTGCAGCAAGACCGCTCATCGGGGCAATAGCAGCAGGAAACGGAGAGAGGGAGAGGGGAGTGGGGGGAGGGAGAGAAAGCGCGGGGGAGACCAAAGACAACGACATGGGGTGAGCAGGGTAGGAATACGACAAATGCAAAAAAACATCAGCGAACACGACGGCGGCGACGAGACCGGGCACAGACCAGCCCGACAGCCCAGGCTGGGACATTCAAAGGAGGGCCGCAGAGCGACGGCACAGAGCCAAAAGTGAGCAAGCGATTAAGAGAGCCCGAGCAAGAAGCAAAAACCAAAGGGCGGAAGAGACACGCGGCTTGTATACGAACAGAAAGGAAAGTATATACAAGGATTGAATAGGCGGGGCTGGGTGATGAATCGTCCAAGAGTGCCATCATCGGCTGAAGCGGAGTGGAAGTACAGAGGGAGATCGAAGGAGTATGTTCTACGTAGCAGTCGTGCAACAGAACGACAGAGACAAAATCCAGAGCAAGTTGTGGTGGCAGATCAGGTCGGATCGAAGAGGATCGGATCGGATCGAGTCAGAGTAGTCTTCAAAGGTCACAAACACAGGCAGCCCCCGCATGGGCCAAGGATCTTCGTTGCTGCCCTCAGCTGAATGCGATCCAGCCAAACCAAGCCAAGCCGGGCTGTCTGTCTATCGGTGGAGTATGAACAAATCTTGCGCATGCGATCAACTGAACTGCGACAGGAGCCTTGCAGCGAAACGAGGCACCAAATAGCTGTCATGGAAACTTGCAGCCAGATGGCCAAGAAAGCAGAGGCATGACGTCGGCGCACGCCACGATCCACAATCTCGATGCCGATAGGATGTGTCGACTTGGTCCGACCCTCATCTTCAACCTGGAACAGCGGTGGGGGACGCTTCTGTCGCAACAATTCGTCTATTCGAGTTTACCGACACGCGGAAGCCCGGCCACTCCAGCTGAGGCTCCGTCCCTTGGTTATGACAACTTCCTGGAGCCAGCCCTGGATCGGTGGCGGTTGGTGATACACATCGCTTTGGCCGTACTTTTGCTGGTACCGCAGTGACACGCCGTCAGTGTCGGAGCGTCGTCGAGACCGGCCGCGGAAGGGTTCCTCGTCATCGGCACCGACAGTGGGGATGCCGACAGGACCGTCCGCAGAGCTCGACTCTGTCGATGACTTGAACACCATCGATGTATACGACGACAGCGAGGAGGCGTCATCCGGCTCTTGATCGTCTTCATCGTCTTCGTCAGAGCTCGACAGCGGCCGAGTTGAAGTGTCGCGCGGAGTAAAGTCGGGAGTCGGTGAGGCCGCAAAGATGCGCTGGGCAAAGATGTTGTTGCGGCTCTCTTCGTCCGAGCTCGGCGAGCTGCTTGTGGTGCTCACGGTGGAAGCATCCGGCTCGAACGAGTCGATTGAGCCATCGAGAGAGCCGTCGTTCTGCTCGGCAGGCTGCTCCGCATGCTCCGAAGCCTCTTCAACAATCGTGGGCATAACCGGCGACGAGGCCGAGCTGATGGTGGTGGCCTGAAGCTGCATTGTGAGCGACTCGATGACAGACTTGGATGTGTCGATGGGGCTGAGGCGGAGGCTGGCATCGACGCGCTGTCCTGGTGCTTTCTCGCGCTCGACGACGACGGTAGTGCTGGAAAGGTTCACAACGATGGTGTCCTGGGGAGTGCGCGGTGAGAGCGCTGCCAGCGGAGGCGAGGAGGCGTGCATGATAGGCGACCGTACCGCTGGCAGAGATTCAGAGGTCGAGCCGACAGCGGTCGTCGGAGACGGCGCAGACTCAAGAATGCCCATCATCTGGGTCTTCATGTTATCGTTGATCTGGCGGGCGGACGCCTTGGCTTGCTGCAGGTTCATGCTGTCGCGGCGCTCCTCGCGAATCTGCTCGTTTCGCTTGCGCTCGCGCTGACGCCGCAGCCTACCTACAAGTCTCTGCACACTACCCTCTTCTTCATCATCGTCGTCGTCGACAAAGTCGTTTTCATCGTTCCAGTGTCCGTCCCATTCGTCCTCGTCGCGGCTGATGCGCCGAGGCGACATCGGGCTTGTGATCTTGGGAGATCCGGGCGTACCAGCGGCCAGGACTTGGTTGCGTTGAGCGCGGTAGAGCCGCTCGGTGGTCTGCCGCATCTCCATGCGCATCTGGATGACCTCAAGCGCGCCCGAGCGAGTGAGCGGCTCGCAGGCAATCGGGTTGCGGTCGTAGTCGTCAGGCGAGTGGGTGAATCCCACATCGACCCACTCAAAGAACCGCACCTTCTTGACTGCAGGCAGGCTCTCGGAAGGCACCGGCCTGGAGGGCTCTGCTGCAGTCGCTATTGGTGGCGGGACGGTCGCGCTGACAGGAGACACGGTGCTGGTGGGAGACTGGCTGCTCTGTTGTGGCCGTGGCGGAGGATCTATCGTATTCGCGCGGGGGGCAGTGTCGATCTGTGGCTGTGGCTGTGGCGATTTGGGCTTGCCGTATGCCCGGACCGTGCCTGCAGGGTAGGGCTGGCCTGGCGAGCTGGGGGGTTGAGGCGAGGGTGAGTGCGAGGGAGACATGCGGCTGGTTTTGGCGGCCCGCGGAAGGGTTGCCGCCTTGGGAGTTGCGCCCGGAAGGGACGCGAGCGAGGGCTTGGGCGATGGCCGTCTGTTTGATACTGATACTGTCGTGGGTGACGGTGTTGGTCTGGCTGGGACTGCGGGGACGGTCGACGGCCGCTTTCCGTTTGTTGGGATTTTAGAGGAGCCCGAGGCGCCCTGACCAGCGGCGGACTGACCAGCGGCGGACTGACCAGCGGCGGACTGACCAGCAGCTCTGGACTTGGAGGATGCGGGCTGTCCGGTGGGAGACGCTGAGCTGGATGCGGCACCTTGAAGGAAGTTTGCGTGAAGCGATGCGAGAGCCGGAGGTGTTTCAATCACTCGATTAGAGGACGAAACAGCAGCAGCACCATCGATACCGTCGCAGGAGTCGATCGGATATAGCGGGGCGCCGACGACGAGTGCAGGTGGATCCGGAAAAGTGCTGCCGAGGGCAGCAGCGAGAGCAGAGTCGAATTCCGGATAAGCAGCCGTCTGTGCCGAGCCAGACGCCGCTGTCGCCGAGGCTTGTGAGCGGTCATCCGGAGCACTCGTAGGACGCTGCTTGAGGATCGGGACAGGGATGCGGCTCGGGCTCTTGTTGGTGAGAACAACGTAGCCCTGGTAAGCCTCGGCTGGCGGCGTTGAGCCGCTGTCTCTGTTCCACTCACCGACGCGGGTGTAGATGCTCGAGAGGTTGAGCGAAGCCGAGGTGAGGAAGCGGCTGGGCTCGTAGCGAGGCAATTCAAACTCTTTATCGCGCCGATGGACAGTCGGATCGGAGTGGCGACGGGGAGGCGTTGCTGGGTTGGCATTCTCCTTGACACCACGGTGCGGAGACATCATCAAGGGGCTATGGTGCAGCTTGTCGGTGCTCTTAGAGAGCTTGCCGGACGGGCGGCGGGGTCGAGAGGGGTTCTGGACGGCACCGTTGTCGGTGGGCATGTTGGTGAGGGTGCGCTTGTTGAGGTCGATGGTGGAGAGCGAGTGTCGGTGCAACCGGGATTTGGCGGATTTGGAGGGCAGCGGCGAAGAAGGAGACATGGGACTTGATGCATCCGTGGCGGGGAGAAGCTGCGGATCCGAGGAAATCGGCCGGGGCTTGGACCTGTGTTTGGACGATGCCTTCGAGGCGGGTGCTGGTGTGGGTGGAGTCAAGGTGGCGGTTGGAGCTGACGAGGAGAGCTTTGTGGCCACAGAGGGTCTGGACATGGCGAGGGCGACCGGGGGGGGGCCAACGACCAGCCAATGGGTGATGGGGATCCGGTGCGGGTCGGGAAAGGTGGTTGAAGCCGAATCGATGATCGTGTGGATATCGACCCGCGGCTGGTGAAGGAGACGAAGGACAAACACAAGCCACCGAGGCGCTTGGAGGGCGAGGACGGTTCGGCGCTGAATGCGACGAGGGCGGCTTGGACGGAGAAGACAGCAGCGAGAGCCGGCGGACAGGACTTGGAGGCAAGTCACGGACACAGGTCACGGACTGGGGTGGATGGGCTGGGCCCGTGCAGATTGGCCGCTTCAGGGGGGTGTCACCGGCGGACGACGAGCGGCAGGCCGGGACGTCGACGGAGCTGGGTGGACGGGGGGACGTGCTTTGTGGGGAGGGGAGCGGCAAGACAGGCGCCAGACGAGAGATGCGAGCAGGAGACCAGAAGAAAAGGCGATGGAGGGCAAAGAAGAAGAAATGACCTGGCCGAGACAACTCACAATTGCGATCCAAACGCCGTCCAAAACGGGCGGGCGGGCGCCGAGGGGCGCCGAGGCCCCGCGAGAGCGCTCTCGCTGCACGCGCGCCGCTGTATCTGTGCCGCCGTTGAGCCGGGCGAGGTGCGCCGCTCTCGCTCCACCTCCGTGTGACTCTGTGCTGCACGCCGTCGCACAGATCGCGTGCGTCACACATGGGCTGAGCCATCCCGGCATTCCCTGGCGCTGATTGCGACCATGAAAGTGCGAGCGAGCGAACGAACGAACGAAGGCCGCGATCAAATGCCATGAGCGAGTGAGGGAATTCCGCGATCGGGCGGTCTCTGCCGAGTCAGGTGCAGATAGTTGCGGCCATGTATTTTCGGATCGCTCATCTCGTGCACTTCCACCCCAGACCGCTTCCACCCGATCCCTGCCGCCGCTGGCGCCTTCTGTCATGCCGCACCCTGCGCTTCTGACTCGGCAGAGCCCGCGCTCGCTACTTGGGAAGGGCCGTGAAGGACGAGTCCTCGATCGATCCGCCCAGCGACGCCATCCTCAGCGAGGTCGACACGCGCTTCTTGGCCGGGCTCAGGTTGTGGCTACTGTGGTGTGCCGACGAATCTCGAGTCGTTCCAAAGACGGCTTCGCTCTGGCG
The DNA here is from genome assembly GCF_025602895.1 of Polychytrium aggregatum. Taxonomy (NCBI): domain Eukaryota; kingdom Fungi; phylum Chytridiomycota; class Chytridiomycetes; order Polychytriales; genus Polychytrium; species Polychytrium aggregatum. The sequence continues at coordinate 56,863 of NW_026516287.1, forward strand.
CTCCTTGAACTCACGATCCCGCTGCTGGAGGGTGTCGACGATGTGATAGGCCAGCAGCTGGATGGCAACCTCGTTGTCTTTGCCTCGTGGGATGATCATGTCGGCGTAGCGCTTGGACTGGCAATATAGACCCAAGCAATGCGAGGATGTCGATCAGTCTGAGCCCATCTCAAGCATGGAATGACAAAGCTGCAGCGAGAATGAGTGCTCTCTCAGACCCTGGATGGAGCCACGCCGGGTCAATAGAATCGGCTGAATGCAGAGTGTTCTGCCACTTACGGGCAGTATAAAGTCCTCGAACGCAGGCTTGGAGAATTTGACATAGTGCAGCAGCACCGTCTCGAGCTTGTGCGAGTGACGGTCTTCGGTATCCCGAATCACCTGCCGTGCCAAGCGCAAGTCGCTGTCCACATCCACAAAGATCTTGAGGGCCAGGGCCTCGCGGATGTGTCGTTCGTAGAGCATATGAATGCCGGTGAAAATGGCCACTTTAGGACAGGAGATCTCCGTGGTTTCGGGCAATCTGGGCCATGGGAGCGAGTGCAGCCGTGGCGAATGCAGTCACAGGTTCGGAGGCAATGGAAGACGAATGCAATCAGTCAGTAAGGTGCACGTAGTGAATGCTGCGTCAGAAAGTAATGGAGAAGGCCATTGGGCGGTCCATTCCCAAGACAGATACATGATGTCACGAAACAACATGGATCAGAGCCGATCCAAGGATGGGCACCGAATCGGATGCGTTTGCGCCAGCGCCCCATCGCACCTCTCGTATGTCTTGAAGTTGTAGATTGGCAGCTTGACCGGCAGTCCCTGGTGCAGGTCCTTGATGACCGACTCGAGAAGCGGCCAGTCGAAGGCATCAGGATGATCTGCATCACCAGAGCGTGAGAATGACACATTGCCCACATTGCCCACATTGCCCACATTGCCCACATTGCTCATGCCATCCCAGACGAGATTGCCATTGTGACCCCACAGTTCCTCGAGCAGACTCACCAAAGTTGTAGTCGCCTTTCTGGGCCGACAGCAAGCATTCGCCGACCAATGTCTTGTAAAAGTTCTCTTGTCTGTGGCCGAGCCGATTCATCTGTTAGCCCTGAACCCGAGCTTTGGTCGGCCGCTGCAAAAGCAAGCATCCTGCGCTATCGTCTCGAATGAACGCGAGCCCGATTGCGAGCCCGATTGCGAGCCCGATTGCGAGCCCGATTGCGAGCAACCTCAGGCAACCTCAGGCAACCGCATGAACTCGACGGAAGCGCTGCTTCGACGATCGCCATCGCCAGATCACCGCCCGCCCATTTGTCTGGATAGATCTATGCTGCATGGGCGTTTGCGCGAATCGGCCGATTCCATATGGGCGCGAGACCGCCTGCTCATACCGGATGAACACAATCGACTCGGGCGAGAGACCCTTCGAGACTAGGATGCTCTTGATTTGGTCGCAGACCTCGCCTTTGCCGGCAGAGCTGCCGCCCGTCACGCCTATGAGGATTGGCGCGGGGCTGGAGTTGAGGTCAAAGGGCGTCACATCGTCCGTTTTGGCCGCCTTCCAGTCCGGCGTCATCGGCAGCGGAAAGGTCAGCGGCTTGCTTTCGGCGACGTTTTCCATCGAGGTCAGGACAGAGCGCAACAGCGAGTTTGGATTCGTGTAAGACGACATGCAACGCAACAAAGGATTTCGAGCCGGGCCAGAAGAATAGCGGTGGTGGGAGTCAGAGACGACCCTGGTCGTTGCCGAATGGGTCGCTCGGGCCGGGGATGAGAAAGAGATGATTTGCAGATGCGGTTGACGCCGGCACAAGAGGAGTGGCCGAATATGCCCGGTGGCCGCAGTCGGGAGGCTGGAGACGCAAGTGCTGCCGGAGGGCGATGGAGAACAAAATCGACGGATCGCAGAGCGACGGGATGAGAGACAAGCGTCGGTTGAGAGCATGGCTGCTTCCGCCCTGGCAAGCAGGCGGGCCCTTTGGCCGACCAGCATCCCGCCCTCGCCGCATGCGCTCTCGGAGTTGCCCTGCTGTACAGCACGGACGATAGGGCCTGCCGCCTCGGCATGCGATTGCGACTGTGGTTGTGATTGCACTGATGTATTGCATCCGCATGGCGGCGGACGACTGCACCGCAGCGCATGCGATTGTCAGCGCACGCCCATGGATGCATCCCAAGAGCAGCTCGCACACAACACAACCAGCTGTGGAGCCATCATGCAGACGGCTTTCTGGGGGGGGGGAAGAGCGCCTCATGGGGCCTTCTGGCTGCTGCAGATGCATTTCGGTAGATTGCCGTCACGACGATTTGAGGAACTTGCGCACCCACTCGGGCGCTTCGTCTGCCAAACTATCCTCGTGCTGCTTTTCCCGATCGTGGCGGTAGTACATCCAGGTGAAGAACTCCTTCTGATGCAGCAGCAGGGCAGTGTCGGGACTCGCCAGACTCGATCGGAAGTGCTGGTTCTGCAGCAGCTCCAGCATTTCGAGGCTGAAGGGGTATCTGGATCGATCAGCCCCGATCGCGGCGCATCAGGTTCCCGATCGCAGAGCAGGAGGCCGCAAGACGGGGCCGTCCAGGATCCAAAGAGAAAATATGGGTGAGGACGGGATGGGCTTTTTGTCTTATGGCAGTCTGAAACAATGGCCGCCGTTCAGGAGGCATAGCTGCGTCGTCTCATATCATGGATGCTCACGCCCTCTCCCCAGACGAGGTATTTCTGAACGAGCCCTGTCAAGCGGATGCAACTGAGGCCGGCGGACGACTTACTCGATGTATTTTGCGTACTCGGGTTGCTGCCAGTATTTCAGATACCGCAAATAGTTGATGAAGGCCTGGTCTTGGAACATCTGCTGCTGTGCTAGATCTGCAACGTGTCGGATGCAATGCGATGCAATGCGATGCGGTGTGATGCAGATGTTCAGCCCAAACCCCTCAGTGTCGCTTGGGCTCGGCCGAGTCACAAGCATGAGCCGTTCGGCTGATCTCTTTGCGGGCGCTTGGCGATAGATGCTCGATGCAGCACTTTACATTGCAGATAGAGCGGGTTGGCGAGCGACTGCACAAACTCGAGCTCCATCTGGAACCGGATCTTGGGATCTTCCTTCAATGGCCGCGGGACCTCCACCGGGGCGGCAGCAGCGTCGGAGGCCATGAGCTCAGTAGATGCAGTTATCGATGCCGCAGGTGTCCTTGATCAAGCGAATCTTTGGTTCGCCTGGTGTTGAAGCAGGGTCGACTGAAGATGATGCGAGACAGAACCCAGCCGCGCCTGATCCCAGACGGCTGTGGCTTCAGTAGCAACATCGATCCGAAGCTGCCTCCGCTTCGTTCTGGACGAGGTGTGGACGCATGCTTTCCGGGCACCCACAAACACTCCGGCCCTTCTCCTCGGTCGAACCAGGTGCAAATATGATTGTATTCAGGACCCGGGACACATCCGGCAATGGTCCAGTTCGGATGCACCTCGCCGCCTTGCACCATGCAATTTGCTCTCATGGCGCAACCGTCTCGAGGCGAATGCTGGAGATCCGCCACTGCGTCGCCAGCTTTTCAAAGGTCACGATGCCGTATCGGCCATTTTGCAGCGCCCCAGGATTAATCACGGTTGTCTGGCCCATCTGCTGGACGCCCCATGAGATATGTCCATGTCCGTGCAGATGACAGAGGACCCCGCCAAAGCCATTGGGATACTGTCCTCGCAGATGCAGACCCCGCAGAGCCGTGCTGCCTGTTTCGAGCTGGATCTTGGAGGGATCGAACAGCCTGCTGGTCGTGCCTTTGAAGCGTCGATGGTGTCCGTAAAGCCGGAAGCAGCAGAGATTACCATCCATTCATCATCCATTCATCATCCATTCATCATCCATTCATCATCCATTCATCCATCCATTCATCATCCATCCATCCATCCATCCATGTGCTTGAGTCGAAATGTTTTGCAGCTCCAAGCCAGCATGCAGTCGGGTTGCATCCACTCACCGCTCGAGGCCGGCCCGCAGTGGGTCGCCAGGATATGTGCAGGCTCGGTTTGGAACAGCTCGGTGGTCAGAGGGCCTTGGGCATTCAACGAAACCGTCTCTGGCTGGCCAAACAGGACAGACTCGGCCTGCTCCTCCATCTCGGCCTCGGTATATGGAAACCCTGTGTGCGCATACATCGTCAGGGGAAGCGCTGTTTTGCACGAACGGGTCTGTCGGGGCGAGGTGATGTGCTGCTCCGGAGCGTCGTCATGCAGCATACCGTATTGCTGCACCACCGAGAGATCGGCAGAGTGTCTGTCGGGAACGGATCCTCCCAGCCCATAGACGAAGAGGCCCGAGCCCAGATCGGCGCGCCTGCCATGGATGTTGAATGCGGTGTTCTCTTGCATATCGTATGGCGGGCCCGTCGTTGCCAACGGACCAGATTCGGGATGCTTGTCACGAAAGAGCTCGATATAATCATGATTGCCTGGACGAGAAACGAAAGCCGTCAACCAAAGTGGGACTCGGTCAGGGAGGAGGCTGCGTCCCGCATGCAGCAGCAGTAGCAGCAGCTCACCTGGAATGTAGCATGTTGGCGAGCCCAGGTCGCCGAGTCGCTCCAGGACCTGAGCGAAACTGGACTTTTCCTTTTCGACAAGCTGCTCCTGCAGCCTCAAGATCCAGTCGTCCGCGTCGCCAATCGATGCCAGCCCGGCGCTCCGAGCAGTTGCGTCGCTGATGAGCTGCTGGAGTCGCGGCTGGCCTGTGGCGTACGATGACGTACTGTTGTTGATATTGACGAGGTCGCCGAGGACCAAGGTCAGAGTGGGCCTGCGTCGATGCAAGCAGGCGAGGGGACGGTGTCAGAGCCAGAGTGTTGCCGATAAGTCTGGATGCGGCAACATCGCTCGGCCGGCAGGGGCACACCAACCGCTCGACAGCCGGCAGGCGCCGCACCGCTGTGATGACCTTCTCGAGGTTGGCTATGTGCGAATGGATGTCTGAGAGGACCAGAAAGCGCCGCACGATCATGGCTGACAGAGCATGTTGAGAGATCGGCCAAGACGGGCAAGAGGCCAAAGAAAACAGAAACAGCACCGCAGGCGCGGCGCGCTCGATGTGATCGGCTCGATGCGATTGGCCTCGATGCGATCGGCCTCGATGCGACTGGCCTCGATGCGGTCCAGTGCCCGTGGCTCCCGCCATTGAAAAGGGATGCAGGCTCGCAAGGGCACTAGCGCACAGGACACGGGAAAGGGCTCGATAGGAAACGGGGCCATCACAGAGAGCGCACGGGGATGTCTGCGGATATTGGGGCAATCCGCAGATGGCAGAGCGGCCAGATCAGTCAGCTGCATCGCCAAGGCATATCCGCGTCCACAAGTGTGGCAGGCGAGGCGACACTTACAGTAGGTCAGATTGCCGCATTGGCTCTCGTTGGGGCCGCCGACGTAAACCTGTTGCCGTCATGGCGAATACCAAGTCGGTGGCACTGTGTGAGGAAAGAGGTACTCGCAGCCGCCGATACCGCTGCACCCCGGAATCGCTCATGGAACTTGCAATGGCCAAGAGTTTGCGTCAGGCTGACGGCAAATGCACTCACGTAAAACACCAGGCCCCTGTTTTCGATGATGCCTGTTTGTTCCGACAGATGGTCGATCAGCTTTGCAGCACGGCCCCAGAGCCAGCTCTCAATTCTCGGGTGGAGACACCGTTCAGCATCGCATAGCAGCCATGGCTCAGCACCCAGAGCTCGATCGACCGATGCCGCGGACAGCTTGCTCCTGGCTCGGCTTGCTACTCACAGCATACTACATTTGTGGGATTGACCACATAGCTTTGCACAAATTTGACAAAGTCGCGGGCATCGACTCGAGCGTCGGCAAAGAGGGTTGGGTCTCGGTTTGCGCTCGGCTGCTGAGACGAGTCGACCTGAGATGGATCTAAGCACAGAACGAGTCGATTGCTGCCATGAATGTCCCATCGCGAGTGGATCGGCATAACGCGCGCTGAGGACGGACTCTGAAGCAGTTTGCAAATGCCGTACCAAACTCGGGGTTGATCAAGTTCCGGTAGGAGGTCTCGACCTCGACCGAGTCGGTGTCGATCTTGAGCACAAATTCACCGCGCATGTTGGCCGAGATGGTGATGTAGTTGGACATGGACTTCATTCTTTCGGCGATCGTCCGGATGCTGGAGAGGGGCGGCATCATGATGTGTACGTGCGGCTCAGGGACGAGGGGCTCTTTCAGCTCTTCTGCCTCGGGCGGAGTCAGCACCCGCACAGGGATGTCTTGAACCAGCAAGACGCAATTTCCTGTTCGACTCTGGGGAAGGTAGGCAAGGAGCAGCCCGTTAGCCCGATTCGTGGCTTCGAGTCCGAGGACGCAGACCTCGTTGCTGGGTCAATGCAGGCAGCGGCCGCGCACCTGGTTGGCGATCTGGAACGAGAGCACGGGGAGAGAGTTCTTCTTTGCCAGCTTCATGGTGATCTCGGTGGCATTCTGGGCAGATTTGAGGGACCGCACGAGATGTTCGCCAGAGAGTTGAAGAAAGATCTGGTTTTCGTTGGCACTTTCGATCCGGTAGTCTGCAAAGATGAAGCTCTGGGAGGGACCAGAATGGCCAATGGAGCAGCGATCAGCCGGGCGCATGGTCCACAGGGATCCATCGAGCCTATCTGCCTTCTCTTCAATGATACCAGAACTGCCAGCAGCTGAAGGAGTGGCCGTACCGTGCTGATCGAGCCCCAGACTTGAATGCCGCTGTCGACGTCGGCTTGGGATACGATAAAGTAGACGTCGCTTGGTGTGAGGCGCAAGATCCACGTCTTTGCGATCTTTTCCAGCGTCATCGCCATTCCTGGATCAAGAATACGAGCGCATCAGCATCGTCCAGAGCAGAGTGGACGTGAGGATCTGCTGCACAGAGAGGGGCGCAACTGACTGGCGAACTGCGCGGGGTTGGTGATCTTGGTCTTCATGCGCATGGCTGGGCGTGCTGGGACGAGACGGGAGGGAGGACGATGCGATAGACGGTTCTGCAGATGATGCGATAGACGGTTCTGCAGATGGTGTGGTGGATGGCTCGGCAGATGGTCGGCGGGACGAGCTTTGGCAGAGCAGCGCGGAGATGCGCAGTCCATGGCATGAGTGGGTGCTGCGGTCGCTGGCGTGACAGCAGCGCGACACCTTCCAAATGCAGCATCGGTGTCGCGTCCCCTTGCCGTCCAATCGCAGCGCTCGCCTCGGCTTGGACATTGTCCCCCTTGCCTCGCCGATTTCTCCGTTGGGTCGCTCTTCCTCATCGACTCTCATCGACTCTCATCGACTCTCATCGACTCTCATCGACTCTCATCAGCTCTCATCAATCCTTGGCGTCCGCATGCCAGCCTCCGGCCAGCCGCCCTCCCGCCTGCCCGACGGCCCCGGCTATGACCTTTATGTCGCCGCCGGTTCCCAATCCGACCTCGAGGCCGCCGAGGCCCTGAAAGCCCTGCTGACCGCAACAGCTGTGCGCCGCCACCAGCGCCCCGCAACCATTTTCAGCGTCCCTTCCTTGGCCGACGGCGCCGGTTCTTGGGCCGAGGCACTTCCACGATGCCGTGCCTTTGTCATCATGATCAGCCAAGAGTCGGTGGATATTATGAAGCAGAAGGCCGAGCGTGGCGAAAGCGACGACTTTTTCAACCAGATCAAAGCGGTGCTCGACCTGAAAAACACACTCTGGCAACTTCCAGTTCTTCCCTTGGCTGTGGCCTCAAAGGGAACCAAGGACGGACAAGACGCCATCATCAGCTTCAAGCCCCACCTGCTCTTCATCCCGAATCATCCCCGATGTGAGCCCCTGAAGCAGGTTCTCCACAGACTGCGCCAGATTCAGGTCTGTGACTACCGCGCCGACCTGGCCTATCGCATTGTCTATCGGATTCTCGGCCACTGCTTCAAGCCGCCATCCCCTGGGCCCAACGCACTTGATGTTATCGATGCCCAGCCCCTCTCCATGCTTGTCCAATCGACATACAGAGTCAATACGCTCCATCTCGAGCATCTCCTTCGGCACCTCACACTGACCGGCCGCGCCGTTATCTCGGGCGTTGCTGGGATCGGCAAGTCTGCCCTTGCCCGCCAGTTCCTCGGACTCACGATGGGTGGCCAAGTCAATCAAAAAAGCGTACAGCTCACATCACTGCAGCGGGAAATCAAAGGAGACTCGACGCTCTATAGCTTGTTTGTGTGGCTCGATTGCTCAACCGAGTGGACCCTCCTCGACAGCCTCATTTGCTTCTTCCCCAAGATCAACCCGAACATAGTAGTCCGGTACGCCTGCTCCTACTTTTCTCAGAATACGGGCTACATCCTGGTTCTCGACAATGTCAGCAACATGACAGTAGTTGACTCGGCATTTTCGGGATGCGCCGAGTCTGGCTTCCACGGCGATATTGTTGTGACAACTCGACTGTCGACCTTGCCTGAGGGCCCCTTTCTTACTGCCTTGGGGGCCAAGCTGGATAACTTCAAGCAATGCCCACTTTGCATCGAACCCTGGGAAACCCCCATTACGTCTGCATATCTAAATGGGCAAGGCATCAAGACACTGATGATAGCCAACCCTGAACAACAGCAATCGATCGAAGCAATCGCCGCCTTGCTTAGAGGCTATCCGCCCGCGATTGAAATCTGCTCGCGGCTCTACGAAAACAACAATATCACCCTTTCCGAAATTGAGCAACGCCTCAAACAAATCCAGACGCCAACTGGCCCCAATCAGAACGACGACTTCCAGTCACTGCTCCAGGCGATTGTGGATCTGTCCATCTCAGTCCTACTCAAGCGCAGCGAGGGTGCTGACGCCGTTCGGCTCGTGTATGCTGTGTCATTGCTCGCGCCCCGCGATATTCCACTCGATTTGATCAATCAAATCGCAAAGGCGATGGGTTTGTCCAAAGATGGTGAGTCCTGCATACGAAAGAGAAATCCCGATCTCGGAGCCTAACTTTGAGCAATCGGCAATATAGCTTCCGCAGCCCAAGGCTTACCGTTGGCCGTCGCTTCATCCGCTATACAGGATCGACTCTGATTCGAGCAATCTGTGAGTGCGGAATGCTCAGTCGCAGCGGAACCGACCTCTACTCCGCACACCCACTCGTTCAGGCAGCCGCTCGATGTATCGCTCAGAATCGCGAGGATCTGCGCGTCTCCGAGTGCCAAGATGCTGTCGGCAATGTCCTCATGGCGTTAGTTATTGTTCCGGACTCGGCAGATCCCCTATCCAACATATATCACGATACTGTGCCTCCGTCACTGCCTCTCATCGTCGATCCTCCCAAGGCAAAGCGGTTTTCGTTGAGTGGACACCTTGACGAGTATATTTCCAACGTTATCCCCGAGAACTACGGGCAGGTGTGGCATCACCAGTTCGAACTTCGAGCTGCTCGGCTGTCAAAAGATCGGCAGCTCTATGACAAAGCCAAACACTACTACCAGTCCTCGATCAGAAAGGGAACCAAGATCCACGGAAACAAGGCTCACTCGGCTATTTTGACGGGTTTGCTGTCACTGGGAGACATTGAAAAATTCAGGGGTCGCTTGACCGAGGCGGCAGCACTCTACCAAGAAGCCATCGATCTTGCGGCTCAGATCTACGGTGCTCGTCCGAGCGAATCCGTCTCGGTCCTGAAACACCATTTGGCGGTGATTGCTTCTGTCGAGCAACGCTGTGAAGATTCCCTGCGTTACTATCAGGAGTCATTGGAGATAGTCACGAAGGTGCTCAACACGCGAATGCACTCCAACGTGGCCCATCTGCTGTGCCATATTGGGCATATTCTCGAGCGACTGGGTCGCTTTGACGATGCCAAGTCGAACCTTGAAGAGGCACGTGAGACCTACATCAAGCTCAACGGGGGGAAAATGCCGGCTCAAGCTTCGGAGACGCTAACCCGGCTGATGAGTGTAAGCTACCACCTTGACCGATTTGATGATGTACAAAAATACTTCCAGGAAGCCCTGGATCTGTTCCTCCAAATCTACTGGGTTGAAGAACACGACAAGATTGCATGGCTCTATAAACTGATGGGGTTGATGCACATGAACAAGAAAAGGTATGCCGATGCCCTGCATTTCTTGAAGGAGGCCCTTCGAATTCAACTCAAAATCCACAAAGGTGGCGATGAATCCAATATCGTGTCGATCAAAGGCTTTATCGATCAGGCCGATCAGTGCAAGAAGAACGAGGAAGAGTCGGCCCTCTGGGCGAAATACCGCACTTTCAGCGACCTCGCTCAGGCAGAGTTTACTGCGGGTCGATACCCATCGGCCTTGCTGAACTTCCAAGAAGTCCTCCGTTTGGCTCAGCAAATGCGTAGACCCAGCGCCCGTGAAATCATCGGACAAGCCCATTCCCGCATCGGTTTATCGATCCTCCAACAGAAGCGAGCAGAAGAGTCGCTAGAGCACTTTCAAACGGCAATGGATATTCTTACTGAGTATTACGGAACCCGGGAACACACCGAGATCGCTTCGATTTACGGGTTCATGGGCTCTGCTGCCGTTGCTCGCTGTCGGTATGAAGAGGCGCTTCAGCACTATGGGGAGGCTGTAAGTCTCTACACCCGCATCGACAAAACCGCAAACCGTGTCGAGATCGCCGCCAAGCTCTCGACAATAGCCTCGATAGAGAGTCACCTGAGACTCCCAGACGCACAAAGGCACTTTCAAGAGTCCATCGACATCAGCGAGTCAATTCACGGAACGCGTGTGCATCCGGATGTGGGCGAGAAACTCGAGCATATGGGAGTCGCACTACGGGCAAAGGACCAGCTCGATGAAGCCTACTGGTGCTTTGAAGAGTCGCTGGATATCTTTACCAAGTGCTATGGATCAAGAGAGCACTACAAAATTTCATTGTTGCTCAGAAGACTCTCCTCGATCGACAGCCTCCGAGGCAAGTACGAGAAATCGCTCCAGCTTTACCGGGAAGCCCTTGCTATCATAACGAAGTGTCAGACCCTGTCACCAGAGGATATTCCGAGTTGCCATCTCCACCTTGGCTTCGCGCTGAGATGTCTCGGCAAAATCGATGAAGCCCGCATCCATCTCCAGTCTGCGCTGGACATGTTGAGAGCTCTGTATGGCTCCCAGCCTAGCACAACAGTCGCCTGTGTGCTTGATGAGTTTGCCTGGCTTCATCACCTCGCCGGTGAGTATGACATAGCGTTGGACTATCACCAACAGGCACTCGCAATCGGCGAGTTGAATGGAGAGCACTTCAAACATGCCACTGCCGATTTCATGCGCGGGTGCGCCGAGGATCTGCTGTATCTCAAGCGCTATGACGAAGCTGCTGCACACCTCCACCGGGCACGCGGAATGCTCGACGGCTTCCCAGCGGACCTGGAGGCTCCTATGATTCTTCGAGCCTTCGGTGACCTCCACAGTGCTCTGGGCGAGGAGAACAATGCCATCATCTTCTATATCGAGTCGATAGAAGCGGTCACAGTGACCATAAAATCTCGCATCCACCCTATTGTCGCGAGATGCTTGTGTGGTCTGGCCAGAATCGACGCATCAAATCAGCGATATGACGTGGCCTGCGAGCGCCTCAGTGAAGCTATCGACATTTTTACGACCTCGACTCCCGACCATCCCTACCTCCTCATGGCCAAGGAACAGCTCGACGCTGTCGAACTGGAATTTGCAATTTCTCTGTCAATGTCTACAGAGTCGAAAGTGAACTCAGAAGGCATCGACATGGGGATGATACGGGTGGTTGAATCAACTCGAAATGAAGCGGCGAATGCAAGCGGCGGCCAAGGCAGCGATCAAGGCAAAGTTGATGAATGCACAAATGGTGGTCAACAAGCATCTGCATCCACGGCGGCAGAGAATGATCCCCTCGGCGACCCAGTTGCACACAATGACGACCACGAGCGAGTCGACCAAGCTTCATGATCGCAGCGGGCGAAGCATGCGCATGTCGCGAACATGGCCTCGCTGACATGCCTTGACTCTGTCGTGGGAGGCCTCTCACCCAAGAACTATGCCCAGCTGGGACGAGGAAGGCTTGACACACGAGTGTCGAGCAGCTCCTCAGTGAGAAGCCATTAGCCCATCGCCGCTGTTGTCGGCAGCCCTCCGCATTGCCTTGAATACAGGTGCTGTACTGATGAGTTGTATGTCTTGACAGTGGTTCTGATTGCGTTGGCGGCATTGATGGGCCATGGTGCATCACCAATCGCACCCAGGAGACTGAGCTCTTGGCCAGGGCTCACCTGGACCGACACCACGCAACTGGCCAGACTGAGACATGCCATGTCCATTGCCCTGTCCCGGCGAGAGGATGTGTGCGGCACCTCCCAGACCACAAACAACACCCCCAGTCGCTCCACATTGTCGAGGGACATTGTTCGGAAGCATCTGCTGGAGCTTCGGTGATTGGGACTGCCCGGTGCTGCCCCTGAAACCAGAGCCCAATCACATCACCCCCGGATGCGAGGCAGTCGCTTCTGCCAGCGAGAGATGATGAGCCAGACGGGCGAACAGCCTCAAACAACGCCAATGGTCCAGCTCGGCATTGTCATATCGGAGGCAGGCGCCTAAGTTGATGCCATTCCGGACAGTTTCCGGGAGCCATCCAAGGTGGCATATGGGTTGCTGGTCTCGAGGTCAACTACTTTGAGCCCTGCATCGAGTTTGCCCGATTGATAGCGTCGACGGACATTTGGTCACGGTGTTGCTCCACACATCCAACAGCACCCAACAGCACCCACCTCTCAACCTTCTCCTTCAGACCCCATGTCCAAGGTCGGTCTGGCAAAGGTCAAGTTGAAGCGGCTTTCGGAGGTCATCTTCAGCGCCTCTCTCACCGAAGACACGGCCGGCGACTCCTCGTCCAGCTCATGGGCGAGTAGCTCTGCTGGGGGCCAAGGCAGCACGCCAGGCGGAATCGAGGCCGAACAGCCCGAGCTGGCGCATTTTCGAGAGTCCAAGGAGATCTCCGTCTCCAAGGGCGACGCTGGACCAGGTGCGGCGGCAGTCCTTCCGCGGACCGTCAACAACGCAACCTATACGTACATCACCCCAGAGCCGCTGGCGAACCCTATTCTGATTGCAGTGTCCGAGTCGGCAGCGGCTCTTCTCGAGGTTGACTCACGCGATCTGTGTCGGCGAGACTCGCTCGACTCCATGTCGATGGCACGGCCGTTCACGACCGAATACAACACCCGCCCGTGGGCACATGTCTACGGCGGCCACCAATACGGCATCTATGCGGGGCAGCTCGGAGACGGCCGTGCCTGCTCGGTCGGCGACATTGTCAACTCCGAAGGCGAGACGTGGGAACTCAACATCAAGGGCATCGGCAAGACCCCCATGTCCCGCTTTGGCGACGGATATGCCACTCTCCGCAGCAGTTTGCGTGAATTCCTGGGCAGCGAGTTCATGGCCGCCCTCAGCATTCCGACGACTCGGTCTCTCTACATACTCGGGGGCACCCGCCCCGTATACAGGGAGAAGATGGAGGCCTCCGGAGTCCTCGGGCGGCTCTGTCCAACATGGGTGCGCTTCGGGAGCTTTGAGCTCTTCTGGTACCGGGCCGAGAAGGAGCGCATCCGGAATCTGGCCGACCACCTCATCAGGCACATCTTCCCGTATGTCATCCGACCCGATGAAGACAATGGGGAAGGCCCAGAGAGCTCGATCATCGACTCGAAGCAGCGGCTGAGCATCCGAACCTCAGTCCGGATGAGCACCACCAACCAGAAGCAGGCCAGCGTCACAAAATCCAAGAATCCCGCTCTGCAGAACACCGTCAAGATCGAGGTCGAGCTCAACAAGTATGCTCGATTGTTTCGCGAGATTGTGCATAGGTCTGCGATCCTCGTAGCATCATGGCAGGCCGTGGGATTCTGCCACGGAGTGATGAATACGGTGAGTTCCTGCGTTTCGGACCCAAGCGGAGTGCTGTCGGGCAGCGTTGTGTGCAGTCGAATGGTCTGTTTGGTTTCCTGGGAGGACAGCGAGTTGCTCAAGCGGCGGCTTTTGGCAGCACCAGATAGGCAGAGCCAGATACAACTGCTGAACCAGCCCTTGTGTCGCTTGTCGCTCGTAGGATAACATGTCCGTGGCTGGGTTCACGATGGACTATGGGCCGTTTGTAAGTCCTGTGTGAGAGGGTAAACCTGTCAAACAATGCAAACGTCTCCGATGGATGAATGGACATCATTCGCTAGCAAAGCGCCGGCGCACCCAAACTCGGTCCCTCGCTCACTCCGCTTTCCTCTCGACGAACGCAATCAGGGATTCATGGACAGCTACGACCCATTCTGGGTCTGCAACTCTTCCGGTGAGCGATTCATCTCGAACAATAGTCGAAGCGTATCTCTGCCACCCCTCAGAAATCGTATCTGCCGTCTATTCGCTGCACCTGTTTCGTTTTGCACCTGTTTCCCCTTTGCACCCACTCGCTCGCTGGCTTTGGCTGATCAAAACTGTCGCTGGACGGCTGGTGTTTGCTCTGCTCTGCTCAGACCACATCGGCCGATACAGGTTCGAGCGCCAGCCTCGCATCATGCTCTGGAACCTCACCAAGCTGGGGCGTACTTTTGTGGAGCTCATCGTGAGCCGAGAAGACTATGCCGACTGGATTGAACGGCAAAGAATGCGGGGTGTCAAGAGCTATGACAGCGAATATGACTTTTGCGTCAAAGGAGAAGAAGTCGTCCGCGAGCTCCTCAGAGAGTTTGAGCCGGCGTTCTTTGAGACGTATGTGGCTCTAATGAGGAAGGTGAGTGTGCCCTCGTTTTCCGGTAGCGAGGAGCCAGGGAAGCGAGTTGCCCATGATGCGAATGTGCCGAGCGTCGATGCTGCTCTGGCTCTGGCTCTGGCTCTGGCTCACATCCTTTGTGCTCTGCAGAAGCTTGGGCTTCGGACGGCCAGGAAGGACGATATGGAAGTTCTTGTGGCGCCGCTCCTGGCCCTGCTCGCAGACACAGCATGCGACTATACCCATTTCTTTCGGGCCCTGTGCTCCTTCCGGACCAACGAGGCCGCCATGAGAACTCAAACGACATATGACCCAGAGAGCAATAACTGGAGAGTCGGAATCAAGACGCCGCCACTGCTGCTACTGATCAACTCGGCGCAAAAGCAGAGGATGGTCATGAAGACGGGCGAGCCTCGGCAGATGCCGTCAGTGCCGCAATCGGCGATGGCAGCCAGCATGAGTGGCGCCAGCCAGCCAGCGACTGCCCAGCAAACTCGGCCAGCGACCAGGATGACGGAAACAAGTGCGGCAGCATCGGAGCTTGCTCCGTTCACAAAAACCACTCCCCCAGAAGCCTTACAGCAAATCGCGGATAGTCTCGATGGGCCCGACGGTCCTGACAGCCCGCAAACCGAAGCAAATGGTGCTGCCGACCGGACCAGTCTGGATTCGAACGATGGCATCCCTTCGATCAATGAGATTGTGGATCGCTGGAAAGAATGGGCCCGCTTGTATCAGAGCCGACTCGTTGAGGAGGGCCCGGATACGGCCGGCGGGAAGAGCGTCGGGAGCATGGACATGGAGGACATCCATCGCATGAAGCGGATGCGCCAAGTCAATCCGCGCTATACCCTGCGCAACTGGATCCTCGATGAGGTTATCGAGGCATGCTGCTCAAAGCCGAACCTCCAGCCGATTTCCCCGACCAAGCGCCGCGGCGGTCGCCTTCAGACGGCTACGGCTTCGCTCGATGCGCCCCCGCCCATGACACCCAACAACGAGTTCCCTGAGCTCGAGCGCATCATGCGCGTGATGCTGCAGGATCTCTATGGCGATGTTGCCGAGTCGTCTACGGGCTGGAAGAACCCGGAAGACAAGGCCGCTGCCGACAGATGGGCTGGCGAAGTTCCATGGGTAAGAGTCCTGCTGATCATTCGACCGGCAGAGCGACGACTGCAGCAGCGGTTGTGGCCAAGGATCGGATTCCGAGCACCTCGTCCCACCGAGTCTCAGCTCACAATCATCTTTCTGATTACAGGGCAACGCCAACAGCCAAGTCGGCTGTCTCTCCTGAGATCGGCCGCAGAAATGTTGGGTCCTTTGGAAGCTGTGTATTGGTTGCTCTATCAGAGTAATCGTATCGGTGACATGGCCTAACGGCGATCGCAATGAGCTTCTGTCGAGTGGCGGTTGGAAAGCGGACTAGTGTGCTTGACCTGCTTCACGCGCAAGGCTGTAGAATACAGACTTTTTGTTCTGGAGAAGGGTCTTGGGGCTGTCGAATTCGACGATCTGGCCGCGGTCTAGAACCATGATGCTGGACAAAGACAGAGCATGGGCGAGCACCGGTGGTAAGAGATACTGCTTCGAGCACTTTGGCCAGATCACATCGCTATAGATCTGCGAAGTGCGTGCAGCCCGGTGGTCTCAGATTGGTGAACGATCGAGGCAGAGCGGACTCACCGGTCGCTGTCCATGACGGTGTTGATGCGGTGGGCAATGGTCAAGATGGTGCACTTGGAAAACTCTGCGCGAATGGTTTTCTGGATCGTGTTGTCTGTGGCCGGGGACGATGTACGAGCAAAGGGTAGAGTCCGTGGTATCATGAGAGACCAGCAAGCAGCATAAGCGTCTCAAGTAGAATGTATAGGTTCGTCGATGTGGCGCGCAGTGAAATGCCGACGGCGCCTACCTGTCTCAACGTCAATCGCAGCCGTCGCTTCATCAAGAACGAGGATGCTGCTCTTCCTCAGCAGAGCTCTGGCAAGACATATCAGCTGTCTTTGTCCGACACTAAAGTTCTCTCCGCCTGGCGCATCGGTGCGGCCCGAAGCAAGTGGCATTGCACGAATGGGACGCAAAAGGGCAAAGTAGCCTCTGGTGAGAAGCTGGCACAACGAACAACCACCATTGCCCCAGCCTGGATCCGACTTAGACCTACCAGGAAGAACTGGACTCATGAGCTTGGCTTCGAGGCTCGCGACATGGCCCGAGAGGCTCGAGCTCTCGAGCGCGCGCCAGATTTGGTCGTCCGAGAACTGGCCAAAGGGATCGAGGTTGTCTCGGATGGTGCCCGAAAACAGCACAGGATCCTGGGGGATCACGGTGATTTTCGATCGCAGGTCGAAGAGGCCAATGGCAGAGATGTCAATGCCGTCAATGGCGATTGTGCCCGAGCTGGCCTCGATGATGCGGAACAGAGACAGCGTCAGCGAGCTCTTGCCGGCGCCGGTTCGTCCGACGATTCCGATTTTTTCTTTGGGACGGACGTTGAAGCTCAAGTTCTGTGCGGATGGTGAGGGTAGGAGTGAGCCGCACCGCGCATGTAATGTCAGGGTTCTGGCCAGTCGAGTTCGATGCGGCGGGGATCGGCACACGATGCGCCTACCTTGAGTACAAGATCAAGACCTGGGCGATACCGAGTGCTGTAGTTCTTGAACTCGATCGCTCCGTGGCGTGGCCAGCTGGCGGGTGGCTGGTGCTCGGGGATCTCGTAAGGCGCCTCTCGAGCAACATCAATATACTCCTTGATCCGCTCGACTGGAGTCCCGACAGGCATTGAAGGGTGGACAGTCTTCAGTTGGGCGATCCGGCAGCGCGCCGACAGCAATCCGAGGGCGGGAATAGGTGAACGAGCTGCAACGCCCGACAGCCACCTCGCTAACACTTACCAGACACGATATTGGACTCAATTTCACAGGATTGTCTGACCATCCAGTTCAGCGTTTGGGTGACACTACGGACCAGCGCGTAGGGCAACAACCGGGTCAGCATGCAGTCGACCCTGGTCGAAGCAAGGATCGCGCGGGACAGCCACAAGCTAGCTCTGATTCATCGACTTACGTCATGGCATAGGTGAGGGTAAGGCCCACAAGACTGTGGAGTGGAGAGTGGATGGGATCGCAAACGCGGTGCGCAAAGCGATGCATGTGGTTTGGTTATACGATCCGTGCGCTCGATAGCATCCTGAGAACGCGCTGCCGCCAAACGGTCCATGGTTCCAGCATTGGTGGCGCCTCAAACCGATTGCCTGGCCCGCACCACACCTAGTATCCCACTTGCGACTCACCTGGCTGAGACGGTTCCAAATACAAGCACCGACAGAACCGAGAACAGCGCGGAGCTGAATACGACCAGAGAGCCAATGCACTCGAGACGAACGGCGAGCCAGCGGTTGGAGCTGACGCTGGGATAGTATGCCCGCTGATTGAAGTCCAGGCGATCCTCGTTGGTGTGGATGAATCGCGTTTCCTGTGAGTATGCGCGGATCGAAGTCACGCCACCAAGAGTTTCTTGGAAGTGGGTGTAGATCGGAGACCGGGACGACGAGTCCAGTCGCTTGAGCTCGCGCGATGTGCTGAGGTAAAAGCGCTGAAAGTACAAGTAGAGGAAGCCTGGCACAGCCGTGTGGAGCAGTCAGTGGCGACCCAAAGGTGACTAGATTCCATTCAGACATTCAGACATTCAGACATTGACAGCCACACCAGCAAGCCGAGAGCCCCGCACACAAAGGGTTGGTAACAGCCAGCTATCGACAACCCCGGAGAATCGCCGCAGAAAGGCTGCGATGCTTACCCAGAGGGATTACAAAGGCCAGGAAGAGCGGAGAGCCGATGCTGTTGATCAAAAGGACCGAAAGCACAACAAACAGGGTTCGGAGATAGCCTTGGAAAGATCGTGGTAGCACCTCGTCGACCGTGTACTGGTCCTTGCTGAAGCGGTTGAGGATGCGTCCTGTGCAGGGCCATCGGGCCGGTCAGTGGCTGGTTTCAAGCCCCCAAAGCCAAACGTGCACCGACGGCTGCGTGGCCTTCGTGCTTACCGAGCGGCGTTGTATCAAAAAACGACTGAGGAAGACTATCCAAGATGAGAAACCAAGAGCCCACGTCAGTCGCGCGGATCAAAACAAAATCAGTGAACTAGCGCTCGCTGGTCGCTGCGTTGTGGTCGATTGGATAGAGATTAAACATGCACGCATGCAGAACGATTCCCATGCTGCTCCCGCTTGGGCGCCAGGCACGCAGATACACACGCAATCACGTTTTCGAGCATTTCCTTGTGAAGCTTGCGAGCCGAACTAGTATCAAACGAATGCGTTAGCTCTGATGCACCGGCGTTGCCCAGAGCTCCGGAGACAGGACCCGATGCCGGAGCCGCTACTTACTGGATAGCGCAGTATACCCAGACGAAAATGACCTGGCCAACGGTCGTCAGCGAGAATAGAGCGCCGAGAGCGCCGTATATGCCCAGCCGGAAGAGAAGGTCGTCGTTGCCGGACTGGCCCTCCCCTCTCTTGGCATCGTTGCTCCGGGCCCAGTCTGCAAGGAACACGTTTTGCCCAACGCTCAAGCCTTGGCCGATGATCGCAAGAACCAAGTACATGCCCAAAGTCGTCCAGGTGCAGCTCTCGGCGTAGGTTTTGTAGACTTCCCACGAGACAGAGCCCTTGGCGCTTTCCTCCTTCGAGATTAGCTGTGCATTCGCTGGACGGGCGGCCTTCTCGGCCACAACAACGGGGGCAACGGGGGCAACGGGGACCTGAGGCACAGATTCCTTCCGTGCAGCCGCAAGGGCCTCGGGCCCTTTGTTCGCTTCGAGAGTGGCTTTGGGCTCGTGCTTGGTATCCTCTCGCCGCTTGCCGTACTCCTTCATGAGATTGAACATGGCACCCTGCTTGTTCATCAGCTCGGCGTAGGTGCCCATTTCGAGAATGCGTCCCTTGGATAGCATCATCACGACATTAGCACTGGGCAAAAAGTGGATACCTGGGGCGACGAGAGGAGGGACGGATCAGTACCGCGCGAGCACAGATATATCGGAGCGCCGAGCCAGCCGCATCCAGACCCGGACGGAGAGCCCGTACCATGCGTGACAAAGAGTCGAGCCTTGTCCTTGAGGATTCCGTGTGGACCAACAACGTGGTCAAAGATATGCCGGCCCACGTGGGCATCCACAGCCGAGAGCGGATCGTCTGTTGGTGGTGAATGTATGGGTTTATCAAGCAGAGCGATGACAAAAATGCATCGACAGTGGTGCGGCGATGGATAGATGCGATGATCAGTTCGCGCACGACATGGCAAGACCAGCCAACAGACAGCCACCAACCGAAATCGAGAGCCACACGACACTGCTGCCACCCGGCGACTTACCCAGGAGATAGATATCGGCACGCGAATAGACGGCGCGGGCTGTTGAAGCCGAATGCAACGATGAAGGGCAGAAAAATGGTGAGCTTGGGATGTGGCAAGCCAGGGCGACCGAAACTGTCCGCAAACAACTTACCAAGCGAAATGCGTTGTTTCTGCAAATTTCAGGGATACATCGCACAGTTAATCAGTGATCGGGAGGGCGGCTTTATCTAATATGCAGACGAGCAGTTTGAGCCATGATAGACGGATCAGGGAACCAACCTGACCACCGCTGAGATTGATGCCTCTCTCGCCAATCTCGGTCAGGTCTCCGGCGGTCAGAATCTCAAGATCGGGCTTCAAACCACAGGCAGCGATAACCTCTATCGGGATCGAGAGAGAGAAAGAGTCAGTACTGCAGCTCTCTACAGACAATGCGACCGACTGTGAAACTTGCCTTTGTAGAACTGGGGATTGTAAGGGTTGCCAAAGAGGATGTTGTCTCGTACGGTTGCGTTCATAATCCAAGCTGAAAGGTCGTGGATATACTCGATCAGAGTGGTCACGGCGGATCAGAATACATGGCAGCTGGACGGGAGTGGGAACTTACCGTTCTGGGGCACATATGCAACGTTGCCACGGACGCGCACAAGGCCGCTGTCCTTGTACATTTCTCCGAGAATTGCAGAGAGCAGCGAGCTCTTTCCGTCTCCCACGCTGATGGTATCGTGGGGGGGGCGTTTGGAATGGCATTAGTCGACGCATTACAAGTGCTAGTGACAAAGCACTGCATGTGATGGCTCCTGCAGCGCTCGCTTTGCATGTACTGGGTCGAATGGGAAAACGCACCGGCCAACGACGGCCATCAGCTGACCCTCATCAAGCGAAAAGTTGATTTCAGACAGAATGGCCTCGGTCTCGGTGGTGGAGCTGCTCTCTGGCCTGTCCCAGCGAAAGGTGCCGTTGTCGACAATGAGTCGGTTTCGGTGGTCTGGCTTTGCGGAGGCGACGGTCATAGACTCGTGCAGAACGGCCGTTTTGTCCAGCTCCTATTAATCCAATTTACGACGGATCAGTCGGGGAGACTAGCGGCGCGCAGTCTAACCGACCCCAATTCGCTCGCGCAGATTTTCAACGATCGGTATGCTCCGCACAGATTGCGACGCCTTTCCGTGCTCCGGACCGACGACGTCGTCTCAAGGCACCGTACCTCGCTTGTGAAGAAGTGATAGAGACGGTAGAACGACACTGAGGCATCGATCGTAGCACTGATCACGTTGGGGAACACGCTGAGCGGAAACTGCAGCAGATTGAACAGCGACAGAGCCACGAACACTAAAAGGAGGCACATTGCGATCAGCGATTGCTTGAATGTGTAATCAACAGACGATCCAGAGCGAAAGACGGACCGACAGACATACTACCGCACCTTTTTCAGAAGTCAAAGTTTGTCCAGACACGATCGTGTACATCCAGAAACTCGTCAGCGACACCAAAAAAGGTGTACACGACCAGGTGAAGCTGATCCACAATGAAGGTGACCGAGGGACAAGACCATCATCAGTGCCAGAAGCAAACGGAGATGAGCGCATTCAGCCGGATTGTGTCGTATCATGAGAACGGCTAACAGACGCCGGATCGACATGCGGCACCACAGGGCTAGAGTCTACAGAGCTAAACCCACCTCTGTGCCGACGACAGGTAGCCCATCTTTCGGAGTGTCAGCAACTCGCGCTCGCGGACTTCGTAGATCTTTTTGAGGAACGATTTCTCCCAGGCATAGAGTTTGATGACTTTGATGCCGTTCAAAAGCTCGTCCTGTCAAATGGCAGCGGGGCAGTCAGAGCAACTGTGCCAAAGCAGCATCGCATCGAATTGAGGCCGCGTCCGTCTGCGCCTTACCATCATCTTGGTGCGACTGTCCTTGTTCTTCATCTGAACCTTATTCAGTGCGCGGCTCTTGCTGGCAAGGTAGGCGTTGATGGGAATCATGATGAGCTGCATGATGGTACGTGCATAGGATAGCAGCATGTCCGAGAGGCGGAGAAAATGCGGCAGTTATGGGTGAGTGGTATGCCAGCTGAAGGAACACGAGATACAGGCAGGCGGCGACAAAGGCATCTTGCCATGGTGAGTCATGGCGCATTTCTGTTAGCAACCACGCTTCCTGCGGGAGACAGGTATCTGATCGTCAAGTGCGTATCGCAAGATCATACCATGATCGATACACCGACAAAGATGGAGGGACCGAGGGTGTCGTAGAGGAAATAAAGTGCCAGCGAGATCTGAAAAGGACCGGACCACTGCCAACGAGGGATGGCATCAGTATCGGCGCACGTGCGACATCTGGGACACGCACTGGTCGAACGAAAGCGTAAACATGGACAATGGGCGTACCAGGATGTGCAGATACTGGCTGTTGTTTTCGTGCCATGCGAATGCGGACAAGTTGGCTGTTAGGTAATGTGATGCATTTATCGACAGGGAGCTCCCAAGGCAAGCCGCTTCGTGACTTACCAATTATCCATGAGACGCTGACGGAAACACGGAGCATTAGCAGATGAGCCATGATCATGCCCAATATGGTCCTGCTGGATTCAAGGAAGGCGGCGAGTCGGGCTGTATAAACTCAAGCCAGGCGATGTCACTTACCGAGCTGTCCACGGCCATAAGATTGACTGAACCAAGTACCATCATTGATTTAGTGGCCAGCGATTGCACCAACGATAAACCAGGCTGCGCCGTTCCCAGCACCATGTACAACTCCGATCCAGCAACCGGCCAAAGGAAGCCAGGGTTTGCGCCACCGCGGAACATACCGATTTCACCAACAGTGGAACCTTGGCGGCTCTTGTTGGAGAGCCTCAGGGCCTTCTGATAGACAGCAGTGACCAGGGCTGCTCTCAGCTAGAAAGCAAGTAGTTGTGCTTTGTTAGCATGGCTCCACAACACCACCAACGAGGACATTCTCTGACACGGGAATCGCTGCCCGGAAGTATCTGACGGTCAGTTGGTCAACAGCCGAGATTCCTGGTTCGCTTACCCTCATGCCCGTCATAAGGCAAATGTGAAAGTATTGATGCAGCACAGCCGTTTGAATCAGGGCGCCACCAAAGATAAGCACTGGGACACACCCGCATCGGAAAGAGCGTGAGCGACCGATATCAGACTTGCGGAATGACCGAGCTATTCAACCGGACCACCGCGGTGCTCGACGACGGATGCGAGGATGCTAGAGCCACTGATACGCTGCGACAGTGGCGGTGGGAGATGGCGGAGCCAGGAGCGCCAAATCAACGATGCAAGCTATGATTTATCTACGTACATGCAATCGAAACGCCGCGATACAGAGGTTGGGGCGGGCTCGCTTCGGATGGGTGGTCCCAGCTGCCGGCGAATTGAAGCTGCGAATGTCGTCGAGGGTAAGCCATGAGGCAACACGGACTTTCCGCTTGCACAACCGGGAGACTGCGACAGGCACAAAGACATGCACTCACAATCATTTTGAGGAACTGAGGCTGGACAAACTGCAGGATATCGAAAATGAATTTGAACAACGCAGCCGAGGCAAAGGTTGGGCCGTAGACTCGCAGCAGGACTCGCAGCAGCGATGGGCTGAAATGGAGTGTCGACTCGTTAGCCCAGATCCGATCGAAAGGTCACCTAGGGAATTCACTTTGACAAGGTGCACAGACAAGCCCGCACAGTGGTCGTTGGGGAGGGCCCCTTCGACGACTGCGGCCGACACAAGCTCCGGAACACCACTGCCGATGGATTCTCGGCGCTGGTGTGCAATTTACCCTTTTCGCTCCATCTCCGAGGACCAGGCGTGCTGGAAGGCATCGGAGTTGGTGCGAGAGCTGTCGATCTGACGCAGGTTCCAGAGATCATCCATGTCGAGGTCCTTTCGATATCCAAGCTTCATCAAGGCGTCCATCCAGTGAAACGAGATACGGCTGAAGATGCTGGCATGCTCTTCCGGCGAAACGTTCTATGGACACAAGCATGTGGATGGCACAACGATGAAAATAAGCATGCAGATCGCAAGCACAGGACGGCGCATCGAGTTGCGTGGACAAGAATCTCACCGGATCATCGTCGAGAGAGACGTAGTAGTTTTCCGGCTTGGGTACGTTCTCCAGGATAAACATGGACACAGCCAGAAACAGCTTGAATGTTGCCGAGTACACGACAACCGGATCCTCACCGATCAGGACATCCGTTCGGATTTTGAGTGACAGAGCTACCGCGAGCATCATCCAGAAGAGAAGCAGGACCGTGGACGAGATGCGCGCCTTGAAGTATTCGACCTCGTGCAGACCAAGGGCAAACCCATAGGCAACGACAGCGAGCGAGGCGGCGAGGATCCGAGTGCCGTCTTGCGATGCACCGCTCACAAACACAAAGGCAAAGTCGAAAATCGAGATCAACAGAGCCAGGAAGCCAAGCAGCTATCAAGGTAGGCGAGGCACAGTGAAAGTCAGTGAGCATCCAAAGACCGGACGAATGCAGCAGTATCGGCAGCCGCCACAACGGAGCCCAACCCGAATCTCATCGGGATACTGCGAGCGTCTCCAAGGCAAACTCGGCGACGAAGGCGCCTTGCGCACAGTATCGACAGCTCCGCCCGAAGCGCTCGGTCAGAGGCGGGTCCGGCGGATACCAACCATCTTGGACTGGTAAATCCTTCCGCGCGGAACAGACGGAGAAGGGGTGCTCAGGAGACCAACAAGCCTCGGAATTCCAAAGGCAAGCAGGAATAGGTTGGGAATAGTCAACAGAACCCTGTATGCACACAACCAGGGCATCGAGACAGTGAACCGGGTGAGACGGAGTCGATACGACCGGTGCCTCTGGCACCGCAAGCGATATTGAAGGGGACATGTGCGCCATACGCAACGGCATATGCATCATCTGCTACGTGGACCATCCGCATATGTTCATATCGCAGATGCCGGATTGCATCGACGACTCACGCGTTCTCGAAGCATGGTGTAAAGTCCAGAAGACGGCTCTCGCTCCACGGACCCTGATGGCGAAGACGGTTTGGAAGAGCGAGGAGCCATAGCAACGGTCAGCAATGGCCACACAAGACCCAATGCGCCCCGATGAACAGACCAGCGTGTGTGGCGGTTATGGATTCGGGCGGTGGTAGCGCCGTCGGCTGCTTGGACCGAGCCTGCAGCAGCCACATACCCATCCCTCGGGGCTTGCGCAGAGACCCTCCAGGACCGCGTGGGCCGACGGAAGAACCGAAGCGAACGTGAGCTCGGAGGGCGGGTAGAGCGTCGAGGGGAAGATGGGGACATCATCGTAGGCACCCGACGACATGTTGGGCAATCAGTAGAGGCAGCAGGGCCAGAGGGCCAGACGATTCAGGTCCAGAAGGCGATCCCGGGCAGCTGGCTGGCTGAGGATAAAGGATCTCCAGAACGAAGCGAAGAGGTGAAGCGAGGCCCGACGTTGCTGTCGCTGGAACCGGGGACGGGCGGGCGGGTGCAAACAGCGATGCAAGACTTGTAATCGCGCAGCAAGAGGCCAAACGGCGGCAAGATGAGAGAGCAAGACGAGCGACGGACGAGCGGCTCGATGGGGCGACGGCGACGATGCGATCGGTGGGCGTGGGGGTGGCAAGAAGCCGATCAGACCGCGAGCTGGCCGACAAACTGCGGTGGCCGGCGGACTGGGCTCACACGGCATTTCAAATCTCCCTGATCGCAGCCGCGGGGATCTGCGGCTGGTCTTTGACGAGTAACGTCCTCCCTCGGCGTCTGGATCCGTGCTGCTCCAGGGCAGTTTCTACCAGAGACTGCTCGCAAGGGGCAAGCGGCGCCGTGAGAATAAGCGCCTGCTGGTATGGACAGCCGCACTCGGCATAAGCATGGAGTTCAATGCCGCCAGTGCGACGTCAGTGTATTTGGGCCATCGTGCTTGGTGCTCCTGATGTTGAGCTGCGTGAGAGATCGGCTTGCCACCGAGAGCGCCTCCCAAACGCTGGGCAAGTGTGCCAAGGCCCGGGGGCCATCTGCATCTCTCACAACTTGGACTTCTTGGCCCCCATCTTGGCTTGGAGCATGCGCTTGAAGCTCTCAGCAGGGGCACCAGACGCGAAGCTAGAGAGTTATGGAGCATGACCAGATCATGCAGAGAATGTACACATGGATGGAGGCGTGAGAACGGTGCGGGTATGTGTTTACCGACGGCAAACACAAACGCAATCGCCGTTTGCGACAACCGCACCCAACGGCAGTTGCCCGGTCTCACCATTTGGACACCTCGTCCCACTCCTGCGCATTGGCGAGGTTTGCGTGGTTGCGGATATACGTGCGCGTGAGCTCCTTAGTCTTGAGGAGCGTCGGCAGATTGGAAACAGCAAGATTGGTCTTGAGGAGCTTCTCGACCTCGGCGTGGAACGAAGCCTCGGGAAAGACACGGCTGCAAGCAACCCAGGAGGCAGTCAGTCTGGGGCAGCAGAGAGCCAGCACAATGGTTCGCCGAGCGATTCTCCCGTGGTGATGTAGCTACTCACTTCACAAAGCCGAAGCGTTCGAGTTCGTGGGCCGAGTACTTGCGGCCAAACATCTGCAATCCAACCCCACAGTTAGCGCCGAGCTAAGCAGATGCTCGCAAGACGATGGCCGATCGGAGTTGAGGCAGAGGAGCAATCACAGACTGGCACTCGCTTACCAGGGCCTCCATGGCAGGACCAAAGCCCATGCGACTGAGGAATCCAAAGGAGGAGCCGCCTGCCAGGGACGGATCGCGCTGTCAGAAAGGGCGATTGTCCGGCCGTTGGCCCTGTCGCATGCATCCTCACAACCAAGGAAAAGCAACGTACCTTCAGCGCAGATCCCGATCGTGGCAAACGGCGTGTACAAATAGGCCGAGTCCGAGGCATAGATTAGATCGGCGTGCGAGATGAGGGCAGCAGGAATGCCAACCACGGGCCCGTTGAGGGCGATGACCAGGACCTTGGGATGGTTGATAAACGACTGGGTCACCGCGACGGTCAGGCCGCCCAGGTGCTTGCGAAAGGTCTCGAGGACCTCGATCGGATCGGCAGAGACAGGGCTGTAGGCGTCTGGGAGAGAGCAGCGCATTCCATCGTCAATTGCCGGCCAAGTGGTTCTCGGAATGCCAGGCGCATATTGGCACTGGTTGACACGATTGTGATAGGGGCCGGGCGACCCGTGAGGTTTACCGTTAAAGTCGGCGCCAGAGCTGAAGAACTTGCCCTCGCCAGTAACAACAGTCACGAAGACGTCGTCCCGTCTGGCGACGGTCTGCATCGCAGCCTGGAGGTCCTGGTACGTCTTGGCACGGAACGAGTTGTAAGAGTCTGGCCGGCAGAACGTGATTCTGGCCAGAGGCGGAGTGATCTCGAGCTTCACGTCGGTGAGTCCCTGGGCCATGCTGGTTCTGGAAGCGGCTGAGATGGAAGGCGGTGGGCTGGGGTGCTGGGAGGATGCTGGACGACGCTCGGCGAGGGAAAGGCGCTGCTCATATAGCGGGCCAGCTTGCATGTGATGGCCGATCCCGCCTATTTTCAGCCGGATTCCCTCATGGACAGCCGCGCGGCGCTGCTGCCGTGCCCAGCACAGATCCTGGAACGACACCCGCCCCAAGGTGTCTGCATCGGACGAGCGAGTGGGTGTGCCCCGCTCGCCGGGCATCTATGGCATCACTGGGTGGCATCACTGGGTGGCATCGTCATGGCCAATTGCGCGAGGGTAACGACGGAGGCTTTATTTCTTGCAGAGCTAGCGTTCGAGGTTGATCGATTTGCCAAACTTGGCGTACAGCAGGGCCTTCAGATCCGTCATCTTGGACTCTATTCCTTCCAGCTCGTCCCGGATCGCCTTCAGATCTGTCTCGAGCTCGGCGCCTTGGCTCTCGATTCTCTCCTGGGCTTCGTCGAGCCGGATCGAGAAGAAAGAGTCGCCGATTCTGAACCTAGCGCGGCCGGGGCGTTGGCATTCGCAGCAAGGTATGGTATGTTGATGTATATCGAGCGGAGCGAGGATGTCAGCGCCAATGGATCGAAGTTTGCGGCTGCTGTCGAAGGTCTCCATCACCGGGGCACGCCAGCGATCATCGCTTTGGAGGCGGCAATGGTACCGCCAATGCCGAGACGGGGCTTGCGCCAGGTAACTCACTTGACCAGCTCGTCTTCGTCGGCAAGCTCCAGCTCGCTGGCTAGATCCTCGAGGTACTCCTTCTCCTTCTGTGCCGGCCATCCATTTGCAAAGAACGATCAGCATGTTTCGCAGATTGTCTGCCCGTCGATCGCAGATGCAACAGCTGCAACACACCCGCCACGGATCACCATCATAGTGCCGCTGGCAGAAGAAAGCGAGTCGGGGCACCTTCTTTTCCTCGTAATTCTCCTCAAGGTCCTGGAGCCGAGAGTTCAGCTTGCTGAAGGTGTTGATCTTCTCCTGATCCTCCCAAGTGACCTCGACATCGGTCTCCTCACTCTCATTAAGCTGTGGCAGGGAATACCATGTTAGCCACATGTGCTTCCGATCTGCACCGAGCCGCCTGGGCTGTCGGCCGCACTGACCATCTTCATGTTGGCAGTCGGCTCGTTGGAGGGGTGGGTCGGGGACGATGTTTTGCTCGATGCTCGTTCAGACGGGGGTTGTGTTGTGATCCGAGAGCACATCCTCTTTCTCGCCGAGAAGCTGGGGCTCGTGCGCAGCAAATACTTTCCTTTCTGGGCGAACCGGCCACCAGGTAGCCACCGACTGGCTGGCTCGCTCTCTTCTCGCCGAGCGAGAGCATCGGCACACGTGACGAAATCCGTGCTGGCTTTGTGGATGGCGGCTTGCGCGTTTCTCCTGGGCTCAGATCCAGATGCCGATCCAGCAGGTGAGCCCACACGGCCGTGTCCACGGCTGCTCCGATCGAATCGATGTGAAATGGACGGCAGTGGCGACGGGGAGGCATGCGGATGTGGCCCACTGAATCGATCGGCATCGGCATCGACATCGGCATCGACATCGCCATCGACATCGACATCGACAGAGCCCGCTCAGGATTGCAACTGAAACCACCCAGTCGCAGGGCATTTGTTTCCTCCGGCAGCAAGCATAACCACAGAGGCATGACAAAGATCCCGCTGGCTGTCGTGACTGGGGCCTCGAGGGGCATCGGCCTGGAGATTGCCCGACGTTTTCTGGAGAACAATGTTGCCACTGTGATGATATCAAGAAATCCGGCTCGGCTCGAAGCCTCGAGGCACGGTTTGCTTGAGAGCACTCCCGGTCTCTCGGCGAGCAGCCTCTTTGCGCTCAAATGCAACGTTGCTGACCAGACCAGCGTCGACGAGGTTTGGGAGGTGGGTTTCCTGCAATAATCAGCGACCGGCTCCCAGATACTACCCGTCCCGGCTTCCGTGAGCCGGCTTTCATCGACGACAGCTCACTCCCTTTGTCTGGATCGATAGGAGATCAACTCGCTTGGACATGTCCACTATTTGGTCAACGCCGCAGGTTGGCCATTCTGCTGCGAGTGATCTGCATGTTGCCCTATTGGCTGTGCGGCCAATATCTGTTGTGCTGCCCATCCGTATCATTCGGTCTTTGCCTAACCTTCCATTGACGCTCAGGAATCGCTGTTGACGGCCTGCTCGTCCAAGCCAAACGAAACGACATCGAGGCTGTTCTGAACACCAATCTCTTTGGAACAATATCTATGTGCAAGGCGGCCTCCAAGGTCATGTTGCGGAATCGAAAAGGTAGTGATCGTTGGCGCGGAGCTATGTGTCAGCTGATTCCAAGATATTCCGAGCTCGAGGCGATGTGTATTCAGTGGAAATGTGTTGCACCATACGATTAGAGAACGCTGGACTCGATTCAAAAGCTTCGGCTCCACAGCCGCCTGCGAGTCGGGATGGTGGCCCGCCGCACTGGATATCCGGAAACAACAGTGGGATGGCCAGGATTGCAATTGACACGCTGTCGCCGTCACAGGATCCATCGTCAACATATCCTCGGTCGTTGGCGTTTCTGGGAACGAGGGCCAGTCTATCTACGCAGCTTCCAAGGCTGGTGTCATCGGTAGGCATTTCAGTCGCCCACCGACGCTGAAGCGATGAGGAAATGGCGCTGCTAACGATCCGCTGGCGTTCAGGTTTCTCAAAGTCACTTGCCAAAGAGCTTGCGAGCCGCGGTGTCCGGGTCAACTCGGTCTCTCCAGGCTTCATTGAGACAGACATGACTGCCCGTAAGCTTCATTCCATTCTTTGGGGAGCCTCTAGAGCAACTGATGCCGATCGTCCGCCTTCTAGAGTGAGGATGCCACAAGACCTTTGGTTGCGTCTATTGCAAGGACTGACATTATCAGCTGTCGCAGACCTATCCGACGCCAAGAGAGCTCACTATATCTCACGAATTCCTCTGGGCAAGTTCGGACACCCCCAGGTTGGTGTATATTTGCAGCCCAGGGACTACTAACGCACAAGCCTCGACAGCTAATTGGGCCTGGCCTGGCTTTGTTTACACAGGACGTCGCAGAGGGAGTGATGTATCTTTTGGATGCGCCCTATGTTACCGGTCAGGTACGTTGCAATGCGTTGAAGCGCAGCCGCTCTTCCGGGCTGGTCGCATCTTTGCCAATGCTGAGACTATATTGGTCAATCGGTCTGAATAATCACCTAAATCGTCCTTAGAACCTCGTCATCGATGGAGGGCTGCTGGCATAGCGGCTCTGGCTCGCTGCCGTCTCTTAGAACTGAAACTGAAACACGAATGCGACTGCCGTGGTTTATGGCCACTCCAAGTTGTCAAGGTCGCTATATTCATGATGCGACATCGACTGAGGCTCCTGTGCGGAAAGTTGGAGGTGGCCGCCCGTCTGCTCAGCGAAATTGCTGATGTTCGTGCTGTCGTGGTGCGTTGGAGGCAGTTGGTAGGTATCGCTGCCGTTGCATTCGGGAGTTTGACGAATTTCGACTTGGCGTTCGGGCGCCGTGGGATGCGAGGCCCGCGAGTGCGACCCGATTCTGAAATCAGCCGATTCTTTGGACAATCTGAGGCTCTGCGAGACCGCCGCATACTGGGCTGACCCTAGCGCGAGCAGACTCTTGCGCCATTCCGCTCGGAGCAAGTGCATGCTGGTCTGGGTTTTTTTGCGGCGCAGCTTCTTGCGGAAGTCGAGTGTGAGGGCTCTGAGGCGGGCTGAGCTGGGATATGGAGAGGATGCGTCGTGCTCATCCTCGACCGGAGGCTGCGTGCCGGATTGGCCCAAGTCATTCGGGCGACGGAGCGAGTCAAGCTTTTTGAGCAGCGCTGGCATTGCATCTGAAATGGACATGGGTCGCGGCGCATGGTTGTCGTTGTCGTTGTCGTTGTCGTTGTCGTTGTCGTTGTCGTTGTCGTTGTCGTTGTCGTTGTCGTTGTCTGGGTGGCTCATTTGCTCAGCAGTTGTATGGGAACGAGTGCGCTGTTGCAATCCCCTGCTATTTAATGACAACAGTGCGGCGGAGGGCTTGCACCGATTCCTCTGCCCTTCAGTCCTTTCGGTGCCCCTTGCAGCACCAGTTGCTCATGTCCTTCACAGCGCCTTCAGGATCACGTGCCCGTTATCTGGCCAGTGTAAAGCCAGCCACACACTGGTCATCAGCCGACCACACACCGGCCAGCCACACACTGGTCCTCGGCCGACCACACACTCTGAAACGAGCTTTTGGCCTGTCGAGCGAGTCAGAGCCGATCTCAAATCTCGCCCGCTGAGATCAGACACCACCATGCTCAGACTTTTGCAAAACCTGCGTCTGCAATCCACCATCGGAGGTGCTCTGCGGAACGGCCCTTCCCGACTCGGCCGATCCAGCTTCAGCTCAGCGTCGGCGGCGCCACTGCCCCCGCATCCCGACTACAACTCGGGCGAAAGGCTCTTGCACGAAAAGCTGGCTGTCCAACTGAACCCGACTAAGCTGCGAGTCGACGATATCTCGGGTACGGAGCTGCAGTCGATGGGCTGGATGATTCGCCCCGCCCAGTTGTGGATGCTCGCTCGTGCTGGCCAGGAAGCCTGCGATCAAGCATGGAGCAATCCTAATTCCTGCCTCGTCCCCCATCCTGTCCGCAGGCGGATGCGGCTCTATGTATGCGGTTGAGGTTGAGTCGTCGGCATTCAAGGGTCTGACCGTCGTCAAACAGCATCGTTTGGTCACCGAGATCCTCAAGGACGACATCAAGGGTATGCACGGCATTCGCATCAAGACCGCTGCCGCCTAAAGAGCCGCGATTGTAGTCGGTCATGGCTCACCCCACACCGACATCCCCTCGCGCGGTCCGAGGTCGTCCAAGTCTCTGTCTGGTTTTATTGCTCACGGTATAGGACAAGCAGTTTGAGGAAGAGAAAAAGGGAGTTCTCCTGAAATAAAGTTGCCCCACTGATGGCCAGGATTACACGCGCTCATCTCAAGCCGGTTCAATCTGTTTTGGGCACACCGAAACCAAAGGTGGTTCCGGAGGACGCTGTGTCTGTTGACCCGAATGCGAATCCGCCAGCGCTTCCAAACTGAAAGCCGCCAGCACCGCTGGAGCCGCTGCCGAAGGTGAAGCCCCCTGATGGAGCACCAAAGCTAAAGCCAGTGGAGGAGTTGGCTGCACCAGATCCAAATGCTGGAGCGGCAGTCTTCTTGCTGGGGTTAGGCTCTTCGCACGAAATGCATTTGGTCGCATCTTCCTTGTTGGAGCAATCGCAGGTCTTGCACTTCCATGATCCAGCCTCAGCTTCGGGTTTCTTCATGCCGGCTTTGGACCAGTCGAATCCCCCTGAGGGAGCAGAGGTTGCAGCCGACATAGTCGAGGGAGCACCAAATCCGAATGTCGGAGCGGCAGCCTTCTTGCTGGGGTTAGGCTCTTCGCACGAAATGCATTTGGTCGCATCTTCCTTGTTGGAGCAATCGCAGGTCTTGCACTTCCATGATCCAGCCTCAGCTTCGGGTTTCTTCATGCCGGCTTTGGACCAATCGAATCCCCCCGAGGAAGCAGAGGTTGCAGCCGACACTGCGATTGGTGAACTGCTGACCTTATCGAAAATGAAGGTCTGGAGGGACTCTCTCGGCGCCTGGGCCGCAGACTCACGGATCGATTTGTCGGCGAACCGCAGGGCAGAGGGAAACACTGCTCTGAATGAGAACAGAGGCAGCTGTGCATGGGAAAGGGAGGAAACCTGGAAGTGATTGCGAATGAAGTGAGACATCGGCTTGCAAATATACCGTTGGATTCCCTATCAGAGCTGCACATAGTTATGCCTATAGCCGAGAAGTCACCACTAACCTTGGAGAGCGACTCCTCGACCGTCTGCGATTGTGACTGTGGAGCTGGGAGTGGAGCAGATGCGATCGGAGCAGGGCCCAGCCGAGCGAGGATGGACGATGCAGGTACATCGGCTTTGGGCGCCGAAGATATCGAGCTTACGTCGCTCTTTGCAGTCGCTGGAAAGTCGGACTGAGACGGCGGCGGTTGTCCAAATGAAAAGCTTGCAGTGGGCGTTGAGAAGCTGAAGGCTGGGAGGGATGGTTTCACCGAGGAGGGCTCGGAGGCCTTGGCTTCCCTATTGAAGCTAGCGAGGGTTTTGCTTGCCTCGGATGCACGGAATGTTGCAGACTCTGCTGCGCTTGAAGACGGAAGGGGGGCAGTCTCGGTCACAAGTACCACCGGCTGGACAGACTTTTTCTCGACTGCAGGCGATGGGAACGAGAAAACAGGCTGGAGCTTTTTGGGAGTATCCGAGGGTTTCTTCCACAGCTCTGACGACTCAGTCACTGCTTGTTTGATCTTCTCAATGTCACCATCCAAGTCGATGGACGACATGACCTTTGCCACGATCTAGGTCAGCGGAAATGTTGGAAACACAGAGACATAAGCATTAGGAGATGCGCTGATGATATGGCAACGAAGGCACAGCCAGAAGTTGTTGAGGCGAACCTTCTTTGAGTTTGTTTTCAGCATCGATTCTTTCCGCGTCACAGACGCCAGAGGCTTCATTGGCTATAGGTACATGAGTCCCGTGTGGGCGAATCATTGGAATACAAATGACGAGTCAGAGACACGTTTGCATGAGATTGAGGCGGATTGGATGCGGCTGTTCTGCAAGGCACTACACGTTCTCCCGAACCTGAGCCGGGGCATCGCTGCTGTCGAGAATCTCCAGTAACTTCTTCGCCGTCGCAGATCTGGGTGCTGTAGCCAAGGTTTGGTCGTTCAGATGATTGAGAATGAGGTGGATATACGAAGGAGCGTAATTTAGTAAACCGACAGCGTGGGCCACACAATAGATGGACTCGCAAGAATCGGCCCGCATATCCGCACACAATGCTCTGCAATCCCAGTCCGTTTTTCTCAGTGCAGGAGGCGGTGTACTGCAGGTTGTAATCCCACGCACTGTCTCTTGCAACCACAGCTCAGAAAACCAAAGTGTCGTGAAGCAAAGGTTGCGAAAGTCAAGGTCGAGCAACGACAGAGATTCACCTCTGGATCTCTCGCGTACCTGTTGTCAATTTTGGCGGCGCGATTTGGTCCGAGAGAGACTCAAGGATGGCCGGTGCGGGCTTGATGTCACCTGCACCCTCAACGGGGTCGGAGACTTTGGAGCGCTTGCCACTCTGGAGCACTGCTGACAGCGCCTTCTTCTCAGAGGAAGTTGAAGTAGAGGGAGTCAAGGGTGCAGGGACAGATGTCGGCACGCTGTTCAATGATCCGATGCCGAGGCCAAATGGGCGAGAGCTGTTCGTCCGGAAGATGGCTTTGGTAGGAGGTTTTGCCGTGGTGCTTGCGAATCGAGAGGGCTTTCCGGGGGTCTGATGGGCAGCATCGACACGAATGCATAAGCTGAGGCGGCGCACGACAGCGATGCATCCTCCATGAGAGACGACGCATCCTCCATGAGAGACGACGCATCCTCCATGTCAGATCTTCAAGTGTCTGAACATGCACAGCGAAGTGACGGGGGAGTAAGCCGGAGCTTCAAGTTATGATAGATACCAGGATTGCTTTGCGGGCGCTGCTGGAGGAGAGAGGGGCTGTGGCTGAAGGAACAGAGGTGATTGAGGAGCCAAAGATGACCTTACTGGGCTCTGGGACAAGACGAGCAAGCAAAGTAGCAGACTTAGTCGTGTGTCTACGATCTCTGGCGATGAGCGTGCCGATGCCGAACAGTCAGAGATGCATCCTCACGCTGGGATTAAGACGCACCGGCTTG
The DNA here is from genome assembly GCF_025602895.1 of Polychytrium aggregatum. Taxonomy (NCBI): domain Eukaryota; kingdom Fungi; phylum Chytridiomycota; class Chytridiomycetes; order Polychytriales; genus Polychytrium; species Polychytrium aggregatum. Next base: position 92,141 of record NW_026516287.1, read on the forward strand.
GGTTTGCAAGATTCCAATGATTTTCTTTGCCTCGTCGTTGGTCAATTTTTGGTCGCCCTTCCGACTGAAGAAGCTCGCCAGAAGTTCGTTTGTTCGCTTGGGAGGAGAGCCGACGTGTTCGCGTGTCAGATCCGACAGCACATTTGCCAAGGGCTCGGCCTCGGACTTGGATGGGTGCGGAGCAAAGGTGAAAGTGAACTTTGAGCTAAATGACGGCGTGCTGGCAAGGCCGTCAAAGTTGGGCCGGGTGGAGGGCACCGCAGCGGAGGACTCGGCAGGTTTGGGGAGCGGGTCTGACTCCTCTGTCTTGCGCTTCAGAGGGCCGTGCTGATTCAGGAGGGACTCGACTTCATCTGCGATGCTCTGGGACAGCACAGAGCAATAAGGAAAACAGCCGAGGTTAGCACGGCTCCAGCGTCCCCGATAACATCACTACACACAAGTCGGGGTTGCCCTCAATAGTGGCGGCCGGGACACGGATGGATACCCCACATCCGTCGGGTGGACCGAGTCTGTAGATCTACGATCTCAGTCCACACCGGCAGAGTAAGCGCATCTAGCTACCTCGTCCTGCGGCTTCCCAAATACGCTGCGTTCCGGAACAGGACGGGCTGATGGAGGCAGTCTGTGCAAGCTCATCAGCTTGGGCGCTGGTTCAACAGGCGAGCTCGAAGTGGTTGGAGGAGACGAAGCCCCGTCGGAGCGAGATGACACTGAGGACGCCGGAGTTTGGGTTCTCGGTTTAGACGGTGTCAGAAGCTTGAAGACGGGACTGGCAAAGGTCTGGAGAAGACCGATGAAGCCCGACGAAGTCGCCTGACGCTTTGAGGGAGGGGTTGATATCTGTCCGAGAGAAAATAGACCGATTAGAAATCTGCATTCTCCGCCCAATCGCAAATGTCGATTCAAGAGTGGAAGTGCTGGGACTTGATCGGAGGCAGGATCGCCGACTCGATTGCAAACAGGAAATGCCGATCGCTGCAACGGATGGAAGCTCGATCGGTGAATCCCGGCAGGATGCGTCGCCCGAGCACCGGCCCGGCCATTTGGAGCAACGACTGAGGGCAGGGCAGGATTTTTAAAGAGCAGTAGGAGATCGCATGCGAGCCGAGGGTACATTTTCACGGTCGGAGGGATGGCCAGGGCGGGCGGCATCCGCAAGTGCACTCGGATCTTGGTCTGGAGAGGAAGGATCGAGTTTGCGCTTGGTGCCGGTGGAGCCGCTGGAGGGCGTCGGGGTGGTATACATGGCTGCAAGGACTGCAGAGAGACCTGGAGCCGAGCCGGGGACGGAGAGGGGCCGAAGACAGCACGACCAAGACAGCACGACCGAGACGCGGAAAGGAGGGCGGGGGATGAAATTCATATGTGCAAATACAGACATATGCGCCGACCCAGCGAGTGGGCACCGTGTGCGACGCCGTTCAGTGCGCGGTTCTGTGCAGCAGCCCTCTCGGTGTGCCCTCGGTGTGCCCTCGGTGTGCCCTCGGTGTGCCCTCGGTATGTCCTCGCCTCGCGGCGCTTGGTGCTGAGTTCGAGCCCGGCGCGAACCCAGACTCGGACTTGGCTTTGATCTTGCTTGGACCTGCTCGGACCTGCTCGGACCCACTCGGACCTGGACACGCACGGACCTGCTCATCTGCCCTCGCTTCCGACACCCTCGACGCCCACCCCATGTACTCGCCCGGTGGCGACTCGCTGTTCGCGGACGAAGCCTCGCCACCCACCCTCGACCAAGACAGCGCAGACGATGTCGACAGCAGCAGCAGCCCTCTCAGGTGGAAATGGGGCTTTGGCATGCGAGCCGGTGACCTCGTTTGGACGCCACTGGTCCATCCAATCTACCACGACTCGGTCGTCCTCTGGCCTGCCCGCGTCATCCGCCGTCTCTACGAGACAGATGTGCTTCATCCATCCATCTCGTGGCTTGTCCACAACCCCGAAGGCGCAATGCTTTCCGCGTCTCTCGCCGAGCTTGCCCATCCGGACTTTGTTCTGCATCCAGACCGCAAGATCGAAATCATCCTCGACGAAATCCAACGGCGAAAGGTCCGCCTGACCACCAACGGATCTTACTCCCCCAGCTCTGCCGATCCCCTCAGCCTCGCCAACAACCCCGAGTCCGACGCAGCCCAGTACTCGCCCTATGTCGAAGACGGCTCGGTGCTTGTCTCGGACGACGGTGTCGATGGCATTGGCCGCGACAACAACAGAAACAGCAACGACGGCAATGACGACGGCAACAACAGCGACAACAGTCAAGATGGCACCGGCAAACGCAGCCCCAGCCAGCCGCCAAACTCGAAGCGAGTCAAGTATGATGACAACAATGACAGCAATGACAACGGTGGCAACAATGCCGCAAGCCAGTTCGACCCCGCCCAGATATACAACTCAGACACGAACCGCGCCTCCTCGGCGCCGGAATCCTATGAGACCGTTTCGCACTGGCTCCCTGACCATGCTGCGCTCGACTCACCGTCGTCGGGTGTCCCCGTCAGCAACAGCGACGAGCACGATGGCTTTTTGTTCATCACGAGCAACCGTTCGATACCCAACAGCAACTCGGGCCTCACTTTGGAGCCTCCAATGACCATCAACTCGATCGAGATGCTTGATTATGATGAGGACGACGACGAGGACGCCGACTATCAGCCTCAGGACCAGGGCTCGCCCGTGTCATCAAGCAGTGGAAGCGACTCGAGCTCTGAATCCAACTCCGACTCGGGCTCGGATGCGGAGTCCGATGCGCTCCGCGCGGCACCTCTCCTTCCGGAAGAACAGAAATGTACACGTTGATGCTGCCTCGATCTGCTCTCAGCGCCCTGGCTGTTACTGGTACCTGTTGCACCGGCCGCTCTATTGGATATTGCTGCAGCCCATTGATTCTGATGCTCTTGTTGTCCATGCAGCCCGCCGCCTCGCCAACCCTGATGAGTCCGTCCTGAACGCAGCCGGCGACAGCGATGGAGACACCCAAACTGAGCACCCGGCTCTCCGGGTATCCCCATCGGTCGAGCACCCTACCATCTGGGAGACTGACTCGGAGGACGTTGATTTCGAGCCCAAGGATGAAGATGACTCCTCGTCCACATCGGGAAGCTCCGGGGACTCCTTTGCAAGCGATAGCTCGTACGGTCCGACCGTCCCGCAAGTGCCCTTATCCCCAGATGGATCCCGTGCCTCTACTACGCCGAATGAGCTGGCTCTGTCCGAGTCCAGCAGCCCCACAGAGTTGCTGGATGACGAGTTGGAGCTGGATGAGTCCGAGTTCGGTCCGGACTTTCCCCAGAGCATGGAAAACCTTTTGGAAATGTTCCGCAAGTACGATCTCGAAGGACAGGCCCAGTTTATAGTTGAGCCACTACCCTTCCCAACTCGTCTGGAGCCGCTGAGAAAGAAAGTTGCCGGCAGCTGGAGACCAGAAACAGACGAAGAGAGCGCCGTGCGGCCTCGGAACTTTTGGCTCAAGGCCGAAACCTCGCTGATCCCGTTCATGATGCACCTGCCGACTATGAAGGACATGGACGTCTACTGGAATCGCGCCGTGATTCAGGCCCTCGATCTCTCCTCCAGCTGGGCCATTCCCTCCGCCGAAGAAGACGTGGACCTCCATCAACACTTGTGCCGGGCCGTCCTCGAGCCTGATCCGGGACTCGGCGCAAAGGACATTCTGTTTGGATACCTCGACAGCTACAGCCCATTGGACCGCCCGATAGGTTCTGCAGTGGGATCTGCGGTGGTGCCCCTGGCCGCCTTCCGGTTGGGTCCCGAGCGCATCTGTCCAGGCGACCTGTGTCGGCTCAACCCGCGCTTGATCGGCTCGCGCCTGACACGCTCGGATATGGCCATCATCAAGCAGCAGGAGGGCCACAATGCTGCCTTTTTGAAGCAGGTCTTCCCGTCTGACGGTGCCTGGTGGGAGCGCATGGAATGCTTCGAAGTTCACTCCATCACCGCGTACATTCCTCCTGAGCCACCCCAGGATGCCGAGTATCGCCAGCACATCTCGCCTCAAGTCGAGATGCGGGGCCGCATCTTGATCGCCACTCGCAGGGTGGATGTCAAGGGCAAGTCGAAGTACCGGCCCCACCGCAACCCGAACGAGTTTGACGATGAGCGAATCGAGTTTTCGTACACGGGCGAAGAGCGCATCATCGACCCCACCAAGGATCTTTGGGGACGCATCTATGTCGAATTTCTTCGATCACCAAGGCGGTGCCGGGCGCCATTCGAAGGAACGTTCGAAGGCGACGGCAACATTGCTGTGAACGACAGGAAGCCGATCGTGATCAACTTTAGCTAGCGAGCGCGAGCAGTAGAGATCCCCAAGTTTGCATTTCGTGGAGATCGACCAGACTCGCCACTGTATCCGCCGGAACAGCGAGCAGGACGCCAGCACAGAATCCGATCGACGAGCAGGACGTCATCGGATCGATGGTTTCCGCACCGGCGCGAGCCTGAAGCTTCGATGGCGATACAAATGCTACGCAAATGGTCATGATACTGACAATTGATTCGCCGAGATTCGTGCTCGATCCAACGAAATCGGTACAATGTTTAACGAGCATCACACGGCCTGCTCTCGCTACCGCGCAATCAGTGGCTGTTGCTGCTGCGGATCACATGTGTACGGATAGAGAATATACAACTCTTCTAACAAAACAGGAGACACATTCATTGGCGATATGCTGCAGTGCAGAAACTTGGGCTGCTGTGCAAAAATTTAGGCTGCAGTCATCAGCGGTCTATGCCGAACCATTGCTACCGCCGTTGTGCCAACAGGACCACGCACTTCGATCGCACCAGCCAATCTCGGACGGCTGCATCTCGACATGCATATCTGACCCCTACTTTCGTGCCGACGCCCACAAACACACAGACAAGCCATATGTATATTCAGGGGATCCAGCAATCAGTCGTTAACCGGAAAGTCCAGGCGCTCGACTTTGTTGTGAACACTGCAGCCAACGAGAGCTGCACATTGGATTCGTGGTGTAACTTGCTCTGATTCTCTGCATTCACACCTAGTACTCGTGCTCGCCACCGTCGGGACTCCGGCGTGGAACAGCGGGAAGCTGGAATCCTCCGTTCGTCGCCATGTCGGCAAGCTTCTCCAGGTCAGTCAGATCGTCACCAGTCGACTCTGCCCCGCCGTCAGCCTCATCCGAGGACGGGCCGCGGGCTCGGTCGGCGGGTTCATCCTTGAAACTCAGGTGCGCCGGCTTGTAGAAGCTGCCTTTGACAAGCGAGCCCGTGCTCGATCGTACACTGGACGAGGCGAAAGGCACTGCGCCTGGTGGCTCGATCGGGCTTGGGCCGCTCGAAGATTGCGAGCTCAGGCGATCGACCAGGGTGTTGATGCGCATCGAGTTTTGCGCCGTCTGGGCGTTGACGGAGCTGAGAATGTCCCACTTCTTGTCCATCGTCCCACGCAGATCCATGATGGTTTCCCCCGTGCGCTGGAGCTGGCTGTTGACGGGCGACAGATAGGTTTGGATGGTTTGCTGCACAGCCTGCTCTGAGATGCAGTCCTGAAGCCGGCCCTTGAGGAGCGCAACCTGCTGCTCGACCCGGACCAGCTCCTTCTGGACACGATCGTCGAGGTCGCTGCGAATCAGCCTGATGTCGGACACGAGCGACTCGATCAACTTGGGGTACTCGGCTACATGCAGCTCGAGGCTGTCAATCCGCTTGGTTGCACTCTCATGCATCTGTCGGCTTCGGGTCTGGAACTCCTGGTTGTCTCGCTCTCGGCCGGCGGCAAATTCCCGCAGCCGCTCCTTGATGGAGCTGTCTTGGTCCTGCAACCTCTGAAGCTTCTGGTCATGCGTCATCAAATCGACATCCATCTGCGTTTTGAGTTTTTGGACCTCGCTCTGGATCGTGGCCTGGAGCCGGTCCAGATCGCTGATGCTCGCTTTGAAGCGGCTGGAATCCTTGACCTCACTCACCGAGCGCTGGGTCTGTTGGGCGTGCTCGTGGAGCTCGCCGAGCACGGACCGTTTAAAGTCCTCAAAGTACTGCTTCTGCGCCTGGAGCTGTGCTGGAAAGCCATCCAGTTTATCGATCTGCTCTGCAAGCTGGCCCTTGATGGACGCTATGAGGCCTTCGAGCGACACCGTCTGCTCGCCAATCAGCACGTCGGTTGACTGGGCCTGCTCTTTGATGCGATTCCGCAGCGCCGAGTCTGTCTCCGAGATCCGGGTCTTGATATCCTCGATGACGACGTTGAATTCTTCCCATTTGGCCCCGACGACATCGAGTGCCAGATTGGTGCGGTTGGCCATCTCGGCAAGATCCTCGCGCATGGCCTTGCTGAGCTCCTGTTTGGCCTCGGCTACAGACTGGTCGACGACAGCGAGCTTCTCGTCCAGCTGGCCGAGCTGGCGCCCTAACTTCTTCTCGGCGCTCTCGAGATCCATGCGGTTGGCTTTGAGCAAGATCGACTCCCTTGTGTCGCTGATGGACTGCTCCAGCTTGATGTCCTGGGCCTCGAACTGGGTGAACTGCTCCCCGAGCCGCTTCTCGGTCTCGGCCATTTGAGTTTTGCTGACTTTGTCGGCCAGCAATTCCTGGGTTGCGTTGATTCTCTCTTCCAAGGCGATGTCTCGGATCTGGAGCTCGGTGGCATGCGCCTTGACAGCCTCGCTGACAGCCTCGAGCTCCTTCTTGGTAGACCGGGCCGAGATATCCTCCCTGGCGGCCAGCAGCGCTTCCTCGGTCTGGACAATGCGGGCCTCAATCAGACCGTCGGACTGCTTGAGCTTGGCGTGGACATCGTCCAGGTTGCGCTTGGTGGCCCTGGTCTCGATGTTCTCCTTGGCCTCGGCCAGAGCAGCTGTTAGATGCTCCACGCTCGACTGGATGCTGCCGATGGATGCCTGAAGCCGAGCTTCGCCTTCCTGGGTCTCTCGAACAGTTGCACGGGTTGCTAGGTCCTCCTTGAACATCTCCATGGTCTGATCAAACTGGGCTGTCCGCGCATTGAGCCGCTCGTCCATCTCGGTCTTGGCCCGCTGCACAAGTAGTTCGTTCTCCTGAATCAGACCAAGCATGGCTTCGTTGTCGGCCTTGAGCTGCTGTGTCTGGGTGCCGATGCGTCCTTCGAGCTGGTTAATTTCGGTGCGATAGTGGACCTTGGCATCATCCAGCTTTCTGTCCAGCGCGACCTGCTGCTCGTGGGAAAGCTCGGCAGACTCCTTGAGACGCTTCCGTAGCTGCCCAAGCTGCGTCTCCAGATCCTCGACCGATCGGACCTTGGCCAGCGTCAGCTGCTCCACGATCTTCTTGAGCTCATCCTCGCTCCTCTCGCGCTGCTCATGTTCTTCATGGCGAACGCTCTCGAGCTCCTCGCCAAGACGCTTCTCGAGCTGGGCGACGGTCTGGCGCAGCAGATCAAAGTCCAGCTCGGCTTGCTGGTTTCCATCCATCCTCGACTGGATCTCGGCCCGGAGGACATTCTCTACGCCGGCGAGCTTCTGTTCGCCCGACCGCTCGACCAGCAGAACAGATTCCTGGATGGTGCGCAGGGCCATGACCGAAGCCTGCTTCAGCTCTTGTTGCTGCAGCTGGAGCTCGTCTCCTTTCTTGCTGATGGCCTGCTGCATCATGCGGAAGCCCTCCTGCATATCCGATCGGATCTGTGATTCAAACTTTGCCCGGGCCGCCCGCTCCTCGGCCACAGTCTTTTCGATGGCTGAGATTTGACCTGTGACCTTGGCCAGCAGCTGCATCTCGGATTCCTTGAACGAGCGCTCGGCCATCTTGATCACGTCGGTCATGCCCATGATGCCCTTCTCACGCTCCTGCCGCTCTCTGTCGGCGGTCAGGATGACCAGCTGGCGGGTGGACTCGAGTCGATCGCCCAGCTCTCGCTCCTGGCTCTGCAGCAGCCGCTTCATGTCCTGGTACAGATCCTTCATGTTGTTCTCGAAGGCAAAGCGACCGCGGCCGTCCTGGTCGAGGCGAACTCGGATCTCCTGCATCGCCGAGTCGAGGCGCTTGGAAAGAGTGTCGGTCGAAGAATCGAGCGAGCTCTGGAGCAATTCAAAGGCATGGTCGTGTTCCTTGACGGCCCGCTGCAGATCGGCGGCTCGTTGTTGGTCAAACTCCCAGTCCCGGGTACGATTCTTGATCTCGGCGCTGGCCTCGCTCGCCTGGAGCGAGTATGCCTCCAGCTTGTACCGGACCGAGTTGACGGCCTCGTTCATGCTCCGGTGTCGCTCCTCTTCGTCCTCCATGAGCTGCTCCCAGTGCCGCTGCTTGGCGACCAAGTCGGCGACGACCTGGTGCAGCTTGAGCTGGTCCCGTTCCAGCCGGTTGGCCATCTCTTGTGCTGCCTCGCGGGATCGCCGGTCGGCCGCCTCGGCTTGCTTGGAGACATCTCGAATCGTCACGCCGTCCATGGCAACGGTCTCCTGCAGCTTGTCGAGTTTTGCGCTCATCGTGGCCATCAGCGTCTTGCCGATCTGCAACTCGGCCTCGAGCCAGCCGCGGCTGCGTCGCTCTTGCTGCAGGGACTCTTCTGCGAAGCGCAGACTGGATAGCATTTCGTCGTTGGGTCCGGCGGCCGCGGCTGCCGCAGCCAGAGACGGAACCAGACCGGCTCCAGGGCCTGACCCTGCCGTGAGACTGGACGGTTGGGCCGAGGCGAATCCGGGCCCAGAGGCTGGAGCAAGGCTCTTCGTCGCGGACGGGAAAGTAGATCGCTCGGTTCTGAAAGTGGTGTTCGCCGGTGCTCCTTGAGGTGGCAGACGGTCTTCGTCCATGCGAATGTCGGGAGTCGGGCTCTGAGTCGGCAACGGAATGCAAACAAGCAGGAAATCGACACACGGTATGCCGAGAGAATAACACAAGATGTGAGCAGAGTAAACCCAGGGTGCAGACAGAGAAGAGCCATGTCAGTGTCGGTGTCAGTGTCAGTATCGAAACGGAAGTATGGCGCGACTGAAGTTGTGAGCAAATTCGGACTTTGGTACTCTAGCCGGCATCCCTGCAACGATATCCGTGCTATCCATGTTCCCACGGGCCAGCGCACCCGATCCGTCGCGCAGGTTTTATACCTGCGATGGTGGTGCTCCCGTTGGTCCATATCCGCGGCGGTATGCGTCAATCTCTTCCTGCTTCTCTTGGGCTTTTCTGGTGGTAGGGAAGATATGCACGACCAGTTAGCGTTGGCCTGTCGCTGGTATCGGTGGGGCTGGAAGACCAAGGAGTCATGCTCCCATTCGGTCATGCGCACAAGTACTTTGGACATGGCACCGTGGTCGACACTGCGCCTTGCTCGACCAGGCACTCATGTGCAATCTCAACAGTCAGATGCGGGCTAGAGACGAGAGGCAGGGGAAGGCCACGGTCAATATAAGGCGTCGCACCTTCGCTTGGAGTCCTGTGTCTGCTTGAACAGGAAATCACGCAGCTCTCGCTCCGTTTGCTGGCGTCGCTGCTCCCGCTGGTCAACGGCAGCCCAGCTGAATGACATTGTCGGTCGTTAGCACGGGTCGGAACGGTTCTGGCGGCAGGGTTATGGTCCAAAGACAATCGCGATGATGGGTTGGTCTGACCCGACAAGAGACGGAGAGGCAGAGACTGGTGCAGTCGAATGCAATGCGGTGAAAGAGCGACAACGGGCTTGCAATGAGACATATGTGAGCGCCGATCACGATCGACGTCGATACCGCGAAGCCCTGATGAGATGGAATGCACGCAGACCCCATTCAGGGGGCCAGCACTACAGACATCCAAAGACGTCCATTCAGTCTGCATGAGCACCGCTTGTCTCGATTTCCAAGTCCATACCCATGGCCCATGGCCCATGGTCTGTTGCTGTGTCCCTCTGCAACTCCGAGACCAGTGTGCAGGTCGATTGTGGAGACCGGAGAGCCCCGGTGGTCTTCACTCGGAGGCTGCCAAAGTGATCTGTTATATTTCTTGTGACATAGTTGGACGCATGCCATCACATACTACGCTGACATATGGGTTGTGGGCAGGTGTCCCATTTCCCCCTGAGTAAAGTGTATTGCGGGCAATTGTTTTTCATTTTTTTTGTATTTTGGAGAGCGCGTGTGGAGGGAGGAGGAGGAGGAGGAAGGTACGCTTCGGTGGTGCCGGCGGCTATCGAGACCGCATCGGAGGTGATGGGGGCCGAGGTCGCATCGACAAAGGCGATGGAGAAGTGAATGCGGCAGTTGCTCCATATCGACACCACCAGGGTTAGGATCAAGTGCAGGGAGAAGTGTATACGACCTTGGTGTTCGCGAGTACTCACATACGAACCACGGGGTTGGAGTCAAAGTCTGTCGGTCGCAGGAGGTCGGCAAAATCAAATTGGTTGGTCATTGGCAGATTGGGCGAAGGCGTGATGGTGGAGGCCTCGGAGTTGGACAGCGATGGAGTTTGCGAGAGCTCGCGCATGGTTCTTGGCCTTTCGGGAGCAGGGGAGGCGAGGACATCTGGTGGCGGTGCACTTGGAACGACCATCGAGCCGATGGCTCGCTTGCCCCTGTTCGAGGAGGTGCTGTCGATGATGGACTGGTAGGTCTGCGTGAGATTGTTCAGGGTCAAGGAGTCCAAGACAACTCCAGTTGCCGCTGCTCCGCTGATCGCCCGCAGATAGAGGGTGTTCCACTGGATGCACTCGAATATGGTTCGGCGCAGCAGAAGGGCGAGGGCCGTTCCGAGGTGCTCGAGGGTGATCAGGATCTCGTTGAGATCGCTCAGAGCCTCCAGATGCGTGGGCGAGTTGAGAATCAACTCGAGTAGGAGCGTCGCTGCCGTCATGGCAAAATACGAGATGCACGGCAGCTGGTAGTTGCAGTCCGGATTTGGCAGGTTCGGGAAGCTCAGGAGGCGCGGGATAGAGCGCAGATAGGCAACGATGCACCGCGCGCTCTCGATCGAGCTCTGCGACGTGACAGAAGAAACCAGCCTCTGTGACAGAATGTTGAGCGAGTGATAGAGCGAGTGCAGGTGGTGATGGATCACAAACCGCCCCTGCGGCTTCGGCTTGTACTTTGGCGGGACCGACTCCCACCAATCCTGCAGTTGGTTCACGATCTCGGTGGCTCGGCATCGCTGCTCGGCACTGGTCGAGATCGGCGATATGATCAGGTTGGTCAGGCGGCCGCTGATGCGGCAGAGGCGGACGTACGTGACGAGGTCGCTATATCGTTCGTCAAACTGCTCTTCGAGGATGGAATCGTCCCAAGCTGATGAGACGGCGATGCAGCGATGCAGCGGAGATACCCGTGGGTGGCGGCCAAATCGGGATGTGGAGGGGGGGGGAATGAACGCGGTTGTTAGCGTCATGTTGTGCGGCATTCATAAGTGCCAGCAGCGGCCGCCATCTGGTATGCAGCCAGGCAGCAGCACAGATTCCGGGGTGAAAACGTGGCGTTCACGGACGATAAAGTGGCGTTCACGGACGATAAACTCACCATCATCGTTGATCACGACGGGTCGACCTGTCACGAGCGACGAGAAGCGGTCGTACATGTAGAGGCAGAGGAACGTCGCTCGATATGCCCGCCGCGATACAGAATTCAGCGGCGGGTTGCGCATGCTATCGATATTGATGTGGAGGCCAAGCTCCATCGCCATGGCCCATGCCAGACCTAGGATAGCCACGAGACTGTGTGAGGCGCCTGTGTACTTGCCGATGTCTGCTGCGTTGTGCTCGAGCACCACTTTGAAAACGACGAGCTACCAGATCGGCGGCTTTGGAAGCGACAGAGTCCTGAGCCGGTGGCTTACCCAGATAATACGGGCCCTTGAGCTTGATGATCTTGCCCGGGAGAGCGCTGATGCCGCACATCAAAATAAGGCTCTGCAATACCATAATGTGCGGGTGGTCATAGAGTTTGGATATTTTGGCATACGATCGATCGGCTACCTTGCTCCGGGCGGCGTTGATGTCTGAGAATCCGAGCTCCTTGTGCAGGGTGGCCTCCATGATGACGGCCAAGCACATGGTCGTGAGGAGCAAGGAGAAGGGCTGGCGCGACAACCGGTCGGCGACGGGTCGTGAGTGAGGAGCTGCAAGCGGCGCACGAATGTGCCAGAAAGCAACGGGTTTGGTTGGGGGTGGCGGCGGCGGTGGGGGCATGCCCGAGCTTACCTCCGAGTGGAGGTCCTTGTCAAACTCCTCAAAGAAAGACGCCTCGTCGATCATGTCCTGGAAGGGAGCAATATGCTCAAAGTAGGTATCGAGGATTTTCCGGGTCATGATGCGGTCAAAGGGCATCGAGTCGATCTGGGAGATGTAGGAGCACGTGGTTGTTCGGCAGGAGACGAACAGATCGATGACGCCGAGCGAGTTGCGGGGCATGCGGTTCATACTGACGGCACCGCCGATGGCCGTGCCGCCGTAGAAGATGGTGGAGTTGTCGTTGGAGTTGTGGACTAGCAGCAAGGCAATCGATGTTGGCAGAGACGATAGCGATATTGGCAGAGACGATGGCGATACAGTTGGTGGTGACATTGAAAAGTTCGACCAGCGAATCCAAACAGTGTTGGTGGTTCAGTCATATGATTGAGACGCAGGATCCGTTGAAGTGTTAGCGCTTCGTTCCGCGGGTTTGCAGCCGGCTCGCACGGATGTGGTCTGGGTATCCCGTATCATCCGGATGACCCGGGCACCAGCGCATAGACAGCCATCGGTCTCCACACACTTGGTGCCGGACGAGACATAGGGAACATGACCTACTTGCGCACAGCATTGGCTTGTTTCGCTCAAACTGCAGCGAGGGAGGGAGGGCAAAAGGTGCGATTGATCAGCCAGGGTGGCTTTGAAAGCAGCAAGCGACCGGGTATCAGTGCCGGGCGAGCTCTGGTTACCGGAGAAAACGGCGAAAAGGGATCGGTGGACCAGTCCACGGCAAGCATGGACGAGCGATCAGCGGCAATGCCGCTCACGTCTGCCTGCGAGTACGAGCCCGGATAAGGGAACGACGAGTTGGAGATGCGTGCATGTCGGGGCGGGGGTCCCCGGCGCTTCTGCGGCGTAAAGTAGGCTGGAGCGGCGGCAGTTTGGGGAGTTAGTCGGTCAGCGAGGTTGTCTAGTTTGGCCCAAGCAGTCGAAGCGGCGATGATGTGCGCTGGGGATGAGCTGGAGGACGAATGAACAGCACAAGAAAGGAAGAGAAAATGACAAATGGAGGAGCATCGACCAAGCCCACCCATCCGGCAAGCTCGGACGGCTGTTGAGCGATGGCATTGCCGGCCAGGACATTCACATTCGACAGAATGTACGCATTGGCCAGGGCCGCCGCCAAGTCAAGACAAGACAAGACGAGGCAGCAGAGCCAACCAGACAGCTGCATCTCCCGAGCGTACCGAGACATCCCACCGCGGATACGTACTGCACATGATGCCATTCGCCTGACAGGGCTGGCATGGCGACTCTCCACTGCACTTGTTTCGTTTGGACCGACATGCTGCAAAGCCATGGATGTGGGGCAGAGGTCAATGAGGAGCAGCAGGGCTTTGAGGCCGGGTTGGGATTTGGGGACCCATGAGTCACTCCGAGCAGGGGGGCAGATTGTGGAAACAGCGGGGCCAATGCCCATCGGCAATGCCCCAGAGAGCGGCGGGTGGAAAGCGGCCGCAGACAACCCCCAATGGAGGCGACGGGGTCGTGGGTGCTGCTGGCGGGGGGGGATCGCTGGGGCTCACCGTCGCAGGCACGCTTGATTCTGGTTTTCTTGGCTGGCTGAGGAGACTCCTCGGAGGAGTGGTCAGAGGTGTGCTTGTGGGACATGGTGCAGCCTGAGCCGAGCAGACGACGACAATGAGCCGGGGATGTGGGCGGGACAGCGGAACGTCGAGATCGAACGCAGCGAAGAGCAGAGGGCAAAGCCGGAGGGCAAGTGGGGCAGCGAGGAGCGAGGGTCGGGCGAGAGGCGGGCGAGGGGCAGCGAGACGGGCCATGGAAACGTCGTGGGGATGTCATGGGCGAAGCGCAGAAAAAGGCCAAGCCGACGCCCAGGATCCGCGCAGCCGATGAGAGAGGCGACTCTGCCGATCGGTCACATATGGTTTGAGGGCAGTGCCCGGTTATGTGTATTTTTTTTCGGTATGGGTACAATGAGATGAGACTGGAGCGAGGTTTTGCAAAGCAGATACTATACAGACTGGGACAATTGCAGGGAGGAGGGCAAGATTACAGGGTGCGTGGAAGGGTATGCCGCGGATGAAGAATGGCAGATCATTAGGAGAGACAAAACAGATGGAGAATGGGAACTGCAGATGGGAGACGTCCGAGCACGGATGCTCTGGAGATGATGGCGGGTGTTGCAGGGCAGCGACGGCACCGACAATGTGTTGGCTGGGCTTGCGAAAAAGGTCGCGGCAAAAGCGAGTCTCCCGCCGAGCCGCAGCGTGCGGGTTCAGAGGCTTGACATGCTCCGCGTTCAAGCAAGACGCTGCTTGTAGGAATCAAAGAAAGGATGGGCCAGTGCCTGATACGAAGTCAGACGAGCCTTGGGATCCAGACACAGCAGCCCGTCCAGCAGCTGGAGCGCCTCCGGAGTCATTCGATCCTGGCTGTCGCTGTCCACAAAGGACTTCCATTCCTTGCGGGACAAGGACTCGACGGGGTCGGAGAAGTAGCCCTTCATGCGGTGCGAGGGCATGCCGACGTGGGCCTGCAGACGCTTGAAGGAGCGGCCGTAGCCGAAGACTTGGATGATGGACTGCAGTTGGTAGCGGGGATCCTTCGAGACAAAGACAAACGGCGTTCGCAGCATGAATGAGGCCATGCAGCAGCCCACGGCCCACATGTCGACGCCGTAGTCGTAGTAGTGGTAGCCAAGCAGCAGCTCTGGGGCCTTGAAGTACTGCGAGGCAACGTACGGCGAGTAGTCGTGGCCGGGCAGATAGAACTCGCCGAGGCCCCAGTCGATGAGGGTCAGCTGGCCTGTGGCGTGGTTGTAGAGGATGTTTTGTGGCTTGATGTCGCGGTGCATGATGCCGCGAGAGTGCGACTCGTCAATGGCGACGAGCAGCTGATACATGTAGTGCTGAAAGTCAGCGTAGGTCATGAGGCGGTCGCACTGGTCCCACGGAGTGGAGGCGAGAAAGGGAAAGACGAGCGCCGGCTCGGGGACGCCGTCCTGAGTCGAGTAGAACTGGTCCAGCAGCGGGACAATGTTTTTGGCTCCTCGCAGCTTGTGGAGCACCATGATCTCGCGCTTGACCTTTGGTGACTTGCCATGCTTGAAGACCTTGACGGCCAGGGGCTTGGTGGGGTCGCTGACCTTTCGGCCACGGTGAACGACAGCAAAGGCGCCCGAGTCGACAGATTCGCCGAGAACATATCCGAGCTCGCCACTGGAATGAAGGGATCCTGGGTCAGCGACTTGAACAGTAGCAGACGCAACAACAGCGGCCCTGGCAGATCCACAGCGAGACGACCCGCTGCCGCACACCTGTGTCTGGCAAACGACGGCCCTCACCTCCAGCGCGGGCTATAAAACTCCCAGTCGAGCTCCTGGGGATCGGTCTCGCAGTGGACGTTGGCGTAGAGATGCGGGGCCAAGAGCGGCTTTGATGGGGCGGGGTCAAATTTGGTCTTGAGCTTCTGCAGGCTGAACTTGATCTTCAGCCCGGGAAAGAGTGGCTTCTGGACGGGCTCGGGGTCGCTGGGGCATTCCTGGATGACCGCTGGAGCATCGTTTTGCTGCGACGAGGCACGGCCCATCAGAGAGAGGGATCTGCTGGCGAGCGAGGACGAGATCTGGGCCGAGCTGGCTTTTCGCGGCAGGGACGGGAGCGGCATGGCGAGTGGTGGTGGTGGTGGTGGTGGTGGTGGAGACGACAGGCCGGACAGAAACGAACAGGGAATCGGCGGCAACAGCGGGGAGGAACGCCCTATATACGGCTGATTCCGAAGCTTGGCGAGGCCGTGGCTGGCCCCGGTCACAGAAGCATGGGATGGAACGGCCATCTTTTCCTGCGGTGTTTTGGCGTGGGCAACATGGCCGCCTGGGCGTGGGATCCTGTGCATGGGTCGCCGTGACGGGCACTGCGCACGAACGGGCACGCGGCGACCCACGCAGCGGGCCGGACACGGTTGTGCAGCGAACAGTGTCCAGGCCGTTGTCAGAGTGGGTCTGCACCCCAGTTCCAGAGCAGCACACACACAGTGCACCGGCTGCCGCAGCGACACGCACCCGCGGCACGCGTGGGGCGGCCCGGCGCAGCGCACCAATCGGATGCACAGCCACCGGTCTGGCCGCTGTGCTGTGGGGTGCTGTCCCTCCGCACACGAGCGGATTTCGCCCACACAGCTGCGGCCACACGTGGAACCGCGTTGGCTGCGCACGACGCACAGCCCGCCGCGACGCACCAATCAGCGCCGCGCAAGGGCAGATAAGGTTTCCGGCCGCGCCGTGGCTGGCCGCTCGCCAAGCCACCGTGGACGGCCGTCGCACCAAGGACGGAAAAGGCATCATGGATGGCAGCCGCCCTGCCAACCAGCCAGTCAACGCAGGGCAATATCGATCGATCGCCGCTGTCGCCGTGGGCCACCCATGAAAGCAGGTCCGCGATGTTCATGGGCGGGGCCATGGCACCGGCGCCCATGCCGCGTCAGCCCTCCATGTGCAAGCACGATTCTCCCAGACACATCTCTGAAGCAGACCAGGATGTACCATCTCCGTGCAGTTCATAGGGTCGGCGTTGTTCGCTTGCAAATGGGCAGCTCCTTTCTCTGCAACGCTGCTGCCCGGGCTGGTCTCCAATCGCCAGCGCCCAATCACCCCCCCACACACAAAAGCCTTTCCATCCGACCTTTCCTTTGGAAGCGGCAGCGCTTCTGTCGTCATACTCGCTCTGGGCAATGACATCGCTGCAGCCAGTGAGGTCAGCACGCAGCACCTGCGCTCCTGTCGTCCACCTTTCTTTCGGGAGCTCTGCTGATCCGTGTGTTGCCAGAGCCCATCTGTCTCTGAGGCATTTCCAGCGCCGCAAGTCTCTCCTCGCTCTCCGCTACTTGCTCACTTTGCGTCTGCATCCCCATCGAAGCCTGAGCTGATTCCAGCAAAATCAAACTCTATCCGGCTCACCTATCGAGTGTCGCTGTGTGCCTTGTCTGGTACGGGCCTGCATTTGCGCTCTGTCGTTTGCATCCGCATACTGCCCATCTGGAGGAACGAACGAGAGTTCAACAGCAAGCTGTTCGCTGTTCGTTCCATGCAAATGTTGGCTGCTTTGCCATAGCCATTGCTTCGTTCGTCACTCTGAGGGAGGGAAACAGGCGACTGTATCGTTACCCACTCGGCCCGCATTCCCTTTTTTTGCGCTGACGAAGGTCCTTTGCCCTGTGTTGCCCGCCATTTTGCCTCCTGTTCCCCTCCCCTGCGGCTATTGCTGCTCCGGCGTCCGCTCCCAACCAGTCCGTCTCCAGCACCCCTTTCAGCTCGTTCTCTCAAACACCTAGAACTGTTATACCTTCGAGCCCAAAATGTCTGCTCCACCCAAGACAACGCAGGTCCAGGGCCAGGTCGATGAGGTCATCAATATCATGCAAAACAACATCGAGAAGGTTATGGCCCGCGGCGAAAAGATCGAGACGCTGCAGAACAAGACCGACGACCTCCAGCAGGGCGCCTTGCAGTTCAAGCGCGGGGCAACCAAGGTCCGCTCGCAGATGTAAGCATGAGACCGCAGAGTGGCCGCTGGCTCGGCATCGCCAGGCTGGTGTCGTCGCGAGTATCGGTATCGGCTGGCAATGGTGAGCGGTTTTAACCGGCATTATCTTCGGTCGTGCTTCCTCCCTGAGCACAGGTGGTGGAAGGATTTCAAGCTCAAGATCATCATTGCCGTTATTGTGGTTGTCGTCCTCGTCATCATCATCGTGCCGATCGTCAACTCGGTCAAGTCGTCGGCCCCATCATCGTCGACCTCCACGTCCTCGTGAGTAGTCGTGAGTATCCGCGCGGAGCTGGTGCTTGGGTTCTTTGCATCGCCCAGGCTCGTTATGCACACTCGTGTTTCTTTCGTCCTAACACCCCGATTTCCTCTGTCCCTACTTCCACCCTGGCGCAATCAGCCACTCCTGAATCGAATACGCCAACCAGCGACTCCACCTTCACGCTCCCGTTCATCTGCGCTCCCTTCTTCTGTCGATCGGCTTCACTCTGCGGTTCTGTCAATACACACAAATGCATGTTTCCCTCCCTCGTTCCCGCGCCTTTTGCAGCTCCGAGGACGTTGATCGCAGGGTGTCTCGCTTTGAACGAACGAAGCACGCACGGACCAAAGAGGGCCCAAAACGAAAATGGGATATTCTGTTTTTGAGTTGGGGCGTCGCTTTGTTCTGAGTTCCGAATACACCCATCCATGGCCAAACAGCACATTCAAGGAGAGACAATTTGACTGCCTTTGCGAACGCCTCGTGGATGCTATGGGAGGTATGTGCATCGAGCCCACGGAAACCCATATTCGCCGAGTACTTTGAGCAGTTCCATCATCACCCAAGACCCAAGACCCAAGATCCAGAACACACGCCGAGCGCCCCGGTAGACCAACCATTTTGGCATCAAGAAACCACGGTGCTGTTCAGATGGCCGAATGTGTGTTGTATCTCGGGGCTGTGCTCTCCTGAACCAACAACAGGCAGGGCCTGAGCTATGAAGAAGCGCAAGTGGGGCACTGCCCTGTTTTCCTGAGAGCAGCATTGCATCTATTTGTGTTGTGACTGAGCGATCTGTCCGGCTCCGATTCATCGAGTGTGATCAGATCACTCCTCTCATTTCCTCCGACCAGCATGGACAGCCAGAGCGAACAAGCGACAGCGTGAGAGTGTGCTTGATGATCCCCATCAGTTCTCTTCCGATGGTTGTTTGGGTGGCTCGCCCTGTCCCTTTCGCAGCGAGTCTCCCCATCCGTTCTCGGTAAAGTCCTGCCGCCAAACAAACTCCTCGATGTAGGTCATATCCTTCGGTTGACAGTTCTGGGTGCACGAGAACACCAGCAGCGTGCCCCAGTCGAGTGAGTCGGTCGCAGAATGGTCGTTCTCGATATAGTTCAGCAGTTGCGGCATGACCTGGGGGTGTGGGCCGGTGTGTCAGACAGAGGGAGAGATATCGCAGGTACAATTAGATGCGGAAATGGACATTGGGCAACCCCAGAGGACAGCGGTGCTTGAGCTAGAAGTCTAGAGACCGCCACGGTCGACTTGTCGTGGAGGCAGGCCGATGGTACACAGAGGGCAGCGCCTCAAAACCAATGCACAGTCAGGGCTGCCCGCCTGCGACAGCAAGCTGGATGCATCGACTCGGGTCCATGTCGGCCGGATAGGCAGGTTCGCAATCCAATGCATGCGAAGCCATCGACGGAGAGGGCCAACGAACCTGGAACTCAAACTCTCTCTTTCCGCCGCAGTGGAGACACAGCCCAACTTCTGCATCGGTTGGCTTGCCCATATCGCTTCCCCACAGCGGTGGCGGGACCTCTCCCTCGGCGTTGCGGTTGTATCTGGCGGCGTCATGATGGCGCAAGCAGCGTGAGATGCTGTCGTCGCCGTCCTGTGCCCAGGGCTCGGCCTCGGGCTTGCTCTCGAGCCCAATGCAGCCTTCAGTTGCATTCCAAACGGCGAGCGACATCCTGGCGAACGAATCACGCGGGAATCGTCGCGATGGCAATGGAGCAGCCTGGCTTTACCTGACTACTTGCTCAGGCTCGATCATAAGCCGCTTCTGGAACTTGAGGAAGGCCTTGTCCACGTCGACCTTGCTGTCTTCGTCGACTTCATCTGGGTCCGCCTCCTCGATGGCGGCGCCATCCATGAGCTGCTTGACTTTGTCGTCGTCCTCGTACCGATGCGTTTTGGGATCCGGCTCGGCCTCGGACACCAGTTCGTATTCGGGGAACACCACCTTGGCGAGCCAGTCAGCCGAGATCTGGTCGTTGTCGATGGACTCGCCCTTGGCAATCCGCGGGCATTGCTGCTTGTGTCCTCCTTGATTCCAGTGAACCAGTTGGTGCTCGCGCGAGCAGTATCGGGCCACTTGGCACTTTGCACATCGCTTAGTTCCGTCCATTCCACACACGAAGCACACTGGAACTGTCGGAGCACGACCAGGTCAGTGTGGGAGAGTTTGAGCACATGAGAGTGGGGATATGAAACACGCATCGTCATGCCATGGAAAGATCGACGGCCAATCAATATAGTGCCACATGCTGCCGATCCTGACGAGTTCACTGGCAGGTCAAAAGATATGGGCAAGGAAGAGCCTCGTACCGTTCCGTGCTTCGAGATCGTAGTATGGGTTGTCTTCCGGAAGCTGGCTCCTGAAGACTTTGATTCTGCAGACCGGTGGAATGACGATGCGGATGAATGCACAATCCAGTCTCTCCGCTGCCCGTCAAAGATTGTGCGCTGCAGGGCACCCGGCTTTCGGAGGATTCAGCGAGGAGCGATCGTGGGTCTCCTCTCGTTCGGTCCAGCACCCATCCATCGTGTAAATCATCCACCCAGCGTGTAAATCCATCGCCAGCGGTTCGACGTACGCTTTCTTCCACGAAGTCTTGTGGCACGATCCATTCTTGCAGCAAAACACATAGACGACCCGATGGAATGCATCTACCGAGTTGTCTTCGGGAGTATACATCTGCGCGAGTGGGTGTCCGTCCGCCCGCCGAATCGATTCAGCCGCAAGACGATCGGCTGTCAGCGGAGCAAAACAGCAGCCCACAGCCAACGGGATGGACCCAAAACGCAAGCTGTTTTTCTATGCAAGCCATCCATCCGCACTTGGCTCCGCTATCCAGCTTGCATTGACACGACCATGGCATGCACAGACAGCGCACCTGAAGCAGCAGCGGCATGATCTTCTCGCAAACACCGCACTTGGCAGAGTCGGATTTCATGGGTATCGGTGCAAGCCAGAGCTGCGATTCGGATGGTTCGTTGCGGCAGCATATATCCCGCGGGGCAAACGATCCAATGCGTTTCGATTGCGGGAGGCCATGTGGGAGGCCATGCGGGAGGCCATGTGGACCGGGCAGAGATTCGGAACAAACCAGGGAATAAGCGCAAGGCAGGCAATGTCTCGGGGGCAGGTGGGTCTTGAGGGGGTACTGTCGGCCACCCTTGAGCGCTGTCTAGGTGCGGACGTCTGACCAAGGGGCAATAGCCTCCGACCATAGCCTCCGACAAGAACGGCATCGTGCAAGGATGCAGTTGGCGACTTGCAGCATCCAGTTCCGTACCGGCAGGCCGCCGACTTTGTCGGGAAAGCTGTGTAGATCCGGAATAAGCGGATCGGTCGGATCGACCGGCTCCACAAAGCCGAGGCTGATGGACATGGCGACAGGGAGGCGCTGGAGCGGGAGTTGTGGTTGCCGGCAGTGGGTGCTGGACAGGCGCTTGCAGCCGTGCGAGATTTGGATGCCGTCGTCGTTGTCGCGGGCATCGTCGCGGTCTCGGAGCGCCCAAGTGCAGCGAAAAAAACGCTCACGTGGACAGGGGGAGAACAATCCGCCATGGCGCGTGGTCGTGGTCGGCTGCGAAAGCGGCCCCACCCTCCTGACAACAGACCTCGGCTTCTTTGACCCGCCGGCGACGCATTGCATCCTGGCCGAGGCAGACAGACAAGCAAGAGCTAGTACGTGGCCGATCCTGTGCCAACGGTCGCCGCTTCGGTTCTCCCTCGTCGGCCATCCCGGCTCCGGCGACTAGTGTTGATCGACACCTCAGATGTCGGCGATACATCGGCGTGGCCAAAGACGGGCATACCGACACATCGGTATATACCTGCGCATTATCGTGTGTACAGGCCATCGGCGATTGAAGTCGAGCCCAGCCAGTATTGACCAGTGCCGCTTCATACATCGGTCCTGCTGGCACCCTCGAGCATTGGGCGTGGCTGGGTGCGAGGTCGTGCGACTACATTTGTCATCGCCAATCCACGATCTTTGTGTGGCAGCGTCAAATCCATATTGAGCTGCACGATGCGACTGTCTGTGATACCGCCACTGTGGGAGGCGAAGTACTTGATGTTCCTCCTGCCCTGCCAGGATAATCGGTTGCGTTGACAGCGGACGTTGTGATTAGAATCTGCGCGCCGTGAAGGCGACTGGGCCACCCCAGACCGGATATAAAAGTCGGTCATCGCCTGCACCTTCCCTCCACACCATCCTCGATCTCACCGGTCACTTCTCTAATAATCTCTCTGATCATCTCCCTGATCGCAACTTTGGCTATCTGCTCTACTACCTTGAGTTCCACCCGTCGCTTAATCAATTGCCATGTCGCCCGTCTCTAAGATCCCTACTCGTGCCCTCGGTCGTAACGGCCCCCAGGTTTCCAGCATCGGCCTCGGCTGCATGGGAATGTGAGTCACACTTTCAGTTTTGCCGGTATTTCAGTCGCATTCCCACACCACTGTGCGGCTTCCCGTGCACTATCCTCTCCGTGCTCATATATATCTCCTTGTGCTTCCAGGAGCGAGTTTTATGGTGCTTCTTCGGAAGAGGACGCCATCAAAGTCCTGAACCGTGCACTCGACCTGGGCTGCACTTTCTGGGATACAGCCGATATGTAAGTGTTGTGTTTGCACAGACTGTGGGTCGTAGATCCAAGTATGCTCTTGGGTGTCGTTGCCCGTTGTCTCATGGGCGGGCTCAACTGCATCCTTCCGACAACTGAATTCCCTGGGGCGTCGTCCTGTTTTGCAGTTACGGCCAAGGCGAAAACGAGAAGCTCTTGGCAAAGGTCCTTGCCACCCGCCGAAGCGAGGTCTTCCTCTGCACCAAGTTTGGCATCATCCGCGATCCAGCTTCGGGTGCCATCGTTGGATCGTCGGGTGCCCCGGCCTATGTCCGCCAGTCGTGCGAGGACTCGCTCAAGCGACTCGGCATCCAAACCATCGACCTCTACTACCAGCATCGCCCCGACCCCACTGTGTAAGTGGCTATTGTCAGTTGCAGCCGTTCAGCGCGCCCAGGGAGACTTGTGCCTTCCATCGCGTTTCCCACGGTGGCTTGGAGTCCAGCGCACCGAGCCGCTCGGTATGATGAGCTGATCCGTCCTGCATTTCATTCAGCCCCATCGAAGACACTGTCCGGGCCATGGCCGAGCTGGTGGCCGAAGGCAAGGTTCGCTATCTCGGTATGAGCGAATGCGATGCCGAAACCCTGCGCCGTGCCTGCAAGGTCCACCACATTGCTGCTATCCAGATGGAGTACAGGTACTGCCTCCATATATCCGCCCGTTCGGCTTCTCATCTTGTTTCGCGTCATATTCGGCAGCTCCTGAGTCACTGCATGCATTTTCCGGTTCCCATTGTTGCTTGCCTAACCAAACACGCATTCGCACAGCCCCTGGGTCCTGGACATTGAGCAGAACGAAGTGCTCAAGACCGCCCGCGAGCTGGGTGTCGCCATTGTTCCGTACAGTCCCCTCGGCACCGGCTTCCTCACCGGCCAGATCAAGAAGCTCGAGGATCTTGCTGAAGACGATGTCCGTCGTCTCAACCCGCGCTTTATGGGCGACAACTTTGCCAAGAACCTCGACCTGGCTACGAAATTCGAGGAGCTGGCCAAAGCGAAGGGTGTCAGTCCGAGCCAGTTTGTGCTTGCCTGGGTCTTGTCGCAAGGTGTGTTATCATGCTGTTCATGCTCCTCTATACTGCGAAAGAGTTGGGTGGCTATTCACCTCCCGATTCTGATGCTCACATCGACCGGCTGTCCTCGCACGAATCCACAGGCGACGACTTCATCCCCATTCCCGGCACCAAGCGCATCAAGTACCTGGAGGAGAACGTCGGCGCAACTGCCGTCGCCATTACTTCCGAGGAGGACAAGGCGGTCAGAGACATTCTCGCATCTCTCCCTGTCAGCGGCTCGCGCTTCTATCCCATGACCTCCGCCGTCAACTTCAACGACACCAACAACCAGAAGTGAGCGGATACCGCAGATCCCAGTGTGGCAGAATCGGGGCTAACTATGCGCCGATCTGTTTGTGAACCTGACCAGCGTGTCTGCGATGGAATACAGCCCGTTCAGAAACAAGATATCATGTTGTGGAGGACATTGGCGTCACGATGCGTGAGTGTGGTGCATGTATTTGACCACATGTGTAGCCTGATGTAGAGTGCCGTCTCTCGAGATCGAGTTGCCGAGCCGAGCCAGTCGCTTGGTTCAATACACTCTGCCTAGTTCCTGCAGGTGGATGGCTATTGCGGACACTGGGTGTGGGTGTATTTCTTCCCAAAAAACCATAGCCAAGGGCAAAGCGGCCGTTCTGCTTCATTTGTGAACACTCTACCTCTGCTCTGTAGAGAGCTCGATGCGACCAGAGCGATGGTCTACAGAGCGGTGGGCAACCGAAATGAAGCAGCAATCCACATATATATCATTTCAAATGGATGTGTATTGTGGTGGCCGCAACGGAATCGCAAGCTGGCCTCGGAGCCCCGCTTCAAGCATCACACTCTGCCAAGTGGACCCAGAGACACGGCCGTGCATCTACATCCGATCAGAGCCGCACTAAGGGACAACTTCAACAGGGGCACTTCCGTCGGCCGAGGCAATCGGGGCGTCAAGCTTCGAGTCCACTCCTGTATCCGATCGAGATAGCACTCGGGAGCCTGCCTTCGAGTTGGGCTGAGTCGTGGGTGCACCAGGGCCCGGAGCGGCGGCATTGTCGCTGCCTTTGCCTGCCAGATCGCCCGAAGATTGCGGTGCGGCCTGGCCCTGCGCCGCCGAGCTGCCAAAAACAATCCCGATCTCCCTCTGGGCCGATCCTGGCGAGTCGGATCCGTGCACGGCGTTGTGTGTACCGTCGGTTCCGTACGCCGCTCGTATGCTATTGGTGAAGTTAGGGCACAGCATCAGGATCATCGCCACTCCAGCCCAACACCCACGACAATCGTGCCAAGCACAGAGGAGTGACGAAAAGGATCGTATACGGGCCAAAGTCCAGGCTCCAGGCACTACATACCTGTCTGGGGCTGTTTCTCGCGCCTTCTCCGAGTTGGTCGGTCCGGCCAGCGCTCTCCAAGCTGTTATAGCCGACTCCTTCTCCAGGACCATGGCATATATGGGCGCACTGGATGCAAAGCAGCGAGCAGACAGAGAGCCGCGATCAGTCTTTGTGAACGACAACGATGCTCAGCTCCGCGTCTGCTGTGCCGCATTACCTGCTCATCCAGGTCACAAGAGTCTCGTAAAACGGCCTGCCCTCATGCTCTCTGTAGAACTCTCCGGCTTGTTGGGGAGTCCATGTCACCTCGGCCTCACGGACGATGCTGAATCCGCTTTCTTTGATGCGTGCGACGATCTCGTCCTTCTTTCCAGCGCCATAGGCATCGGGTTTGATCAAAGCCAGAGTTTGCTCAAGCTTTGGCTCGGACACGGCGCCTTGGACACCGTAGTTCGCTGCAACCGAACTACGCAAGTTGTCTCCAAAGACGATCATGGTTTCCCTTTCTGCAGATGTCGGCGAGTCCGATCCATGCACCGCGTTCTTGGAGCCGTCGGTTCCAAACAATGCACGAATGCTGGAAATCAAGAGAGATGGGGTTACATTCACCTAATGACGGCCCGGACTCGCGATTTGAGGCGCAGCTGTCGCTGTGATGCAGGAAGCAGACCGACAAAGTTGAGTCTTACCTGCTTGGACTGGACTCCCTGGCTTTCTCCGAGTTGGTGGGGCCGGCGAGCTCCCGCCAAGCCTTGATGGCATCCTCCTTCTCAAGAACCATTGCGTATATCGGGGCGCTGTCGAGTACAGATGGTACCGAGCCAGGTTAGCAGCTCTGACAGGCGCCCTGGACGCTGTGGATATGCGGCTGTCATGTCGCTTCAAACGTATCCACAACAACGTGCACAACATGCCCTGCATAGAAACCAAAGCTCACCTGCTCATCCACGCAACAAGCTCGCCATAGAATGGCTTTTCGGCGTGCTCCTTGTAGAACTCCTTTGCGGTTGCCTCTGGCCACTGCATTTCAGCTTCCTTGACAATCGTGAAACCGGCTTGCTTGATCTTGGCGATAATCTCGTCTTTCTTGCCGGCACCCATGGCATCGGGCTTGATCAAGGCAACAGTTCTCTGAAGCTCCGACATGTCTCCGCTGTTCAGGACAGCCAGCGAGCCCGCCTTGGAAATAAACCCGTCGCCAAAGACGAGCCCAATCTCGCGTGCCGCAGACGGCTTTGAATCAGAGCCGTGGACAGCGTTCTTGGTGCCGTCGGTTCCGAAAAGTGCTCGTATACTGTTGTATAGCAAACACGAGTCCATGGATCGATGGACACAGGTCAGAAGCTTGGCCAAGGACGGCCAAGGGCGGTCAAGGGCGGCCAAGGATAGCCAAGGACGGCCAAGGATAGCCAAGGACGGCAGACAACTTGCCTTTGAGGTGCAAGCTCCCGAGCCTTTTCAGAGTTGGTCGGGCCCGCAAGCTCGCGCCAGGCCGAGATGGCGTTCGGCTTCTCCAAGATCATGGCGTAGATTGGTGCGCTAGAGCCCCGGATCGGAAATTTATCAAAGCGCTCAATAAACGGCCGGTGGTCTTCCAAAGCAGCGGCAATGTTCTCTCCTCTCACCTGCTCATCCAGGTGGTGAGACCCTCAAAGAAGGGCTTGCCCTCGTGCTCTCTGTAAAACTCCTGCGCTTGCTCGAGTGTCCACTGGACTTCCTGGTCTTTGACGATGTTGAAGCCGCTGGCCTTGATTTTCTCGATAATATCGCCCTTCTTATCGGCGCCATAGGCATCGGGTTTGATGAGTGCAAATGTTCTTTGGAGGTCTTTGGACAGTCGGCGGGCAGACTCGTGAATCACACGGCTGGTTCGCTTGGATGGCGCCACATTCGGCGGGAGCGGCGCGACTTCTTCCCCGAATATGACTTTGATCTCTCGCTCAGCAGAGGAGGGCGAGTCAGATCCGTGGACTGCATTTTGCGATCCGTCTGTCCCATAGAGGGAGCGGATACTGATGCAAGTTACAGCGGAGAAGTCACTCAGTCGGCTGCCAAGGGAAGCGTTTGCTTGGTCGGATACATGGCTGCCGAGGATGCACGTACCTGTTCGGTGCAATTTCCTTGGCCTTCACCGAGTTGGTAGGGCCGGCTAACTCTCGCCATGAATTGATCGCAGATTCCTTTTGCAGCACCATAGCGTATATCGGCGAGCTGTCCGACAGCGGGAGCAGGCCGACTGGATCAGTTTCAACCAGAGTTCCCAACTGCGCCTTGGAATTCACACGCTTGATGTTCCACCACGATGAAAATTCATTCCACCTGACTGACGTCCAATCGGCATGCACACCACACTGCTGCGCGCATCACCTGCTCATCCACTGCGTCAGATCTTCGAAGAACGGCTTGCCGTTGTGCTCGCGATAGAACTCCTGCGCCAGCTCGAGCGACAGGTGGACTTCCTTCTCAGCCACGACCGTGAATCCCTCTGACTTGATTCTTTCGACAATCTCGTCCTTCTTGCCAGCAGCATAGGCGTCTGGCTTGATGAGTGCCACGGTTCGCTCCATATTGAGCAGATTCTCGAGGGACATGTCACGGGCACTGCCAGGCCGTGTGGCAAACACCAACGAGCCAGTTCGTGCTAGAACCCTGGGGAACAGATGCTGGATCTCACGGATGGCATTGTCGATGCTGTCGGAGCCGTGAACGGCATTCTTGACAATGTCGGTTCCATACAGAGCGCGAATGCTGCAGGTAAACCCGCCCTTGTAAATACGCAGGCCATACACACCCAGAGGGTCGGATACGGCAATGCAAAATCGGATTCCGGGTGCAAAAATGAAGCAGTAGGATACAGAGGATATAATGCAGCGACAGAATGCATACCTCATCGGGAACTGCTCTCGCGCCTCCGCAGGATCGGTTGGTCCGATCATTTCTCTCCACCCGTTGATGGCATCATCGCCCTTGATCACCAGACAGATGACAGGCTCGCTGCAGAGTCAGGAAGATGCGTCAAGGCCTGCATCGGGCATCCAGAGCAACACAATAGCATCTTGGCTTTGCCTATGACATACCTGGACAGGTGGATGATGGCATCTTCGAACCATGGCTGCTGCTTGTGATGTTCGTATAGCTGGATGGCGCTCTCGGAGGTGAAAGAAACCTCTTCGCGCTGCATGACTTTGAAGCCGCGATACATGATCCGCTCGATAATTTCTTCGACCTTGCCTGCAGCAACTGCATCGGGTTTGATCAGCACAAGCGTTTTCTGGAGCGACGCCTTCATGGAGTGCGTGACCTCGGGCATCGGCATCTCGAGTACGTGCGGTGTTTCAAACATAAAGTGGATATCTCGTTCCGCGGATGCGGCGCTGTCAGAGCCATAGACTGCGTTGACTAGGTTATCTGTGCCGAACAAGGCACGAATGCTGGAGGGAGCACAAGAGGGAGCACAGGAGGGAGCATGATGAGTGCGAGCAAGGCACTGCATCGAACATGGTGGCCCAGCAATCGACTTCCGGCGCTGAGCTTGTATCGCCAGCACACACGCCAGAAGCTGTAGGTCCGTTGGCATCAATGTCGCTCAGCGCTACAATCTGCGCACCCATTGGCAATCGCGGGACGAGCGTCGCAGCTTTACATTTACCTCTTGGGGTGCTCGTCTTTTGCACGGTGTGAGTTTGCTGGACCCATCATTCCTCTCCACAACGCGATCACGTTGGCCTTTTTGAGAACGAGGGCAATGCAGGGAGCCCTGGATCGACGCCGCAGATGGTCATCGGGTTACCAATCTGCGAAAGGCGATGGCCTGCTGTGGGGTGTCTGGGCAACAAGAGCGTCCCGGGCCGGCCAGCCACTACTCACGATGACATATAGCTTGTGAGGATGTGGAAGAATGCCTTGCTCTGGTGTTCGACATAGAATTCCTTGACTTCGTCGTGGGTGAGCCATATCTTCTTTTTGCGAACAACTTCGATGCGGTTGCGTTTGATCAGCTCCATTATTTCGTCAATCACCGAAGGATGCATCGCATCGGGCTTGATGATGGCCAGGGTTTCTTCCGCATCGGCGCCGCCATTTAGCTCGGCGTTGCTTTGGATGGCATCGGACACCTCCTTGGCCTGCATACTGAGCCCGGGCATCTGTCCGTCGACGACGTACTGTAAAGCGTACGCACATGAGTGTCAGCTTGATTCGGTGGTCGCCAGAACGGCAAGTGTCTCGCACAGCACCCGAGGAAAATGACTTACCGGTACTGGGGGCTGCCCGCTCTTGACCAACGCAACCTGCTCCTTGACGGTGCGCTCGATAACGGGGGCATTTGGCCCCTTGATGATGTTGACGAGAGTACCATCCTGTTGCAGCGCATTGAGCATTACAGACGATGAGTGCGCGCACTCGACAGAAAACCGAAACCGAATCCAGCGCAACGATACATACGTAGAAGAACATGAAGCACGGGCAGGATCGATCCCGGAACTTTTCGAGCGCGGCGATTCCGTCTGCTTGAGCCTGGAGACGGGATCAAGGATGACGATGTGAGCATTTGCGGCCACCTGCTGGCCCGCACATTGCCGTCGGCTGTCCGGCGGTTGCCATCGAGCTTGGGCGGCAGAACACGCACCTGGACGACCGCAAGTTCTTCTCCGTAATCCATCTTCATGCGCTTGAAGATGTTTTGCATTGATTCGCAGGGCCCAGCCCATTTCGCTGCCAATGCCCAGTCGGACCGATGTTGGTTAGGAATGATCGGCAGCCGGACGCATAATCACAACCAAGGCGCTGAACCGCTGACCAGTTCAGTCAGAGTGCAGCAGCGTCGGCGGGCCGAGCAACTCGCTCATCTCAGCAATCGACACCCGGTGCTCTCAATCTTACAGAACACATCCAAAACTACGTGCGGCAGCCGATATCCGGTATGCGATGGGCGAATCGGCAGCCGCGACCACGACAGCAACGGAAAAAGGCGACGAAATACGGTTAGTTCATTCTCTATGCATCCCAACCCGGTCCTCAACGCCTGAGATCAAGCCAAGCTGATGGACAAGAGCCCGTGAGAGGCCATGCTTCAGGAGGGCCATTCGTTCGGGGCCTCCGCACATCGCACTTGCTCGACGAGGAACGCGGGACCACAGAGCCCAGCACGAATTCGCCTCTCGACTCGCCAATGCGAGGGCTAAAGTTGGTTACCGATAAGGACGCCTTTGCGGGTGAGCATACGCTTCCATTCCTCGTCGTTGGTGATATGATGCGAGACTTGAACCTCGACACGTTTGCCGTGGGCGCTCATCTCGTCGGGTGCTGGATAGACAGGCTGCTGAAGCTGAACTGGATACGGGGCAGTGTCGTGGTGCTCGACAGCGTGTGGAGCCGAGGTATTCGGTGGGCGAGCAAGAGGAACAACGGAGAAGAGTATGACGGCGACGACAGCGACGACGGCGGCGGCTTGGACGGTTGTCCACCAGCCCCGGCAGGACCGAGCAGGACGCTGTGATTGAGGCGCTCTCCCAGGGGGGACGGCAGGCCGGGCCCTCCTCCTGAGGGGAGGTTGATCCATCGATGCAGGGTGAGGTAGAGGATGGGTAGGGAATGCGGATTGTCGCTGGGGAGGTCAAGATTCAAACGCCATGTCGAGATCAAGCGCAGCCCAGCGTCGCAAATTCCCACTTTGCCAGGAGCCGGAAGAATCCCAGCAGCTGCACAATATCGAATGCCACATCGGTGCGGTGCGCAAGATGGCCATCTTGTGCAGGCGATTGTGGAGACCAATGTCTTCACTCGGAGGCTACCAAGACGACTCCTTTGAAAGGCCTGCTGGACACTGGCTATCACAGCTACGCCGACAAAACGGAAGTGCATGTGCCCTATTTTCATCTGAGTAAACTGCATATTCAACTGTATATTCAACTGTATATTCAGCAGCTACGCCTGGACTCGGCCGCCGTCCCGCAGGACCAACGATCATCTGCCTTGTGACGGTCAAGCCGATACGTCGGCACACCATGCAGCGACCGCATTGAAAAACAAGCACGGCTACGGAACTCGCAGGCTCGCGCGCGCCTTATCCATGATCTCCTTTCTGATCTTGGGATAGTCCGGGACAGCCTGAAGAACCTTGTGGCAGACGTCGATGGCTTCGACATAGCGCTTCGCTTTGAGATAGTTGAATGCCAGCTTGAATCCGATCGCCGGGCTGGACTCCCGCTGCAGTTTCCAGGCCAGCTCGTAGTGGGTTGCCGCATCTTTGTAGGAGGCCTCCTTCTCCATAATATATCCCATGTACTCGAAGGCCTTGGCACAGGACATGTTCTTTGACAGAACCTTCTTCAGAAGCTCGGTGGCGAGATCGAATTTCCCTCCCTGCGAGGACCGTGGAATGAGGCTCGTTATGTTGAAGATTCCAAGGAAGCGGGTTTCGAGCAGTCTGGCTGTAATGAATTGCCCGGTGGAAGCAAACAGACAATCCAAGTGTGTCGGACACATAGCAGGAGGGGCCACATAGTAGGAGGGATGCAGTCTAAAACACTTACTTGAATGTATGTATCAGCCAACAGCAGTAGGCTCTTTTCAAAGTCGTCGGACAGCTCGTCGTTCCACTCCATCTTGGCGATTCGCTTCAGTTGATTGCGTGCCTTGGGCGCCTGCTTTTGCAGCAAGTATGCTGTGGCCATTCCCTACAACCGCGATTCAGTATGGATAAGTGCCAGTCACCAGCGAGCTCACGAAGGCGAGCACTGCAGCAGTGTCCGGGTACTGGACTGTGCAAGGGGATATGATGCTTACCAGCAGCGCAGAGACATTGTCTTTATCGACGTTGAGGATCGCAGTGAACCCAGTTAAAGCACGCTCGATGTCTGGCTTCTGTCGGGTGGCCATGCCAGCGTAGTTTTCGAGGATTTGGGTCCTGAGCGACTTGGGAGACTGCGGGAGTTCCTAAAGGCCAACGAGCCATCAGCCATCACGATAGCTGCATGAGCACACACGTAGCTCCGAGAGCCAGCCCTGCGCATCCAACCTTGAGCAGCTTGTCCACAGTGAGAATGGAAATCATATTGTCTGTCTCCGACTTGTCGGCACTTGAGTTGGTGTCGGCAACGCTCTCGAGGGCGTCACCTCCGATGGTGTCATTATCGGGGTTCAGAAAAATCTCGATCATGTGGATGAGCGATCGCTCGCCCCATTCGGCGTCGCGTCTGCAGTAGTTGAACTCCTTGAGCGCCTCGTTGGGGTTGTTTGAGTATCTGAATCCAGTCGAACAACGCCATGAACCCACAGCATCAGTCACTATTTCGACAGTAGAACAGGCTCCAGTGTATGCCTGTTACAATATGGATTGCAAATGACTGCAATAATCCAATCCAACCCAATCCAATTCATTTGGGTTCAGCGCCCACCTGTAGTATAGACCCCGGCAATAGTGGAATCCACAGTGCAGGCTCGCTTTACTGGAATGCTTCTGAACGAGCTCGAAAAATTGCTCGGCCTCGTCGAGCTTCCCGTTCCGCTTCATCATCTCGATGAGCTGCAGTAAGGCAGAGTAGTTTGTGGGATTCTTCTCCAGCAACTGGCGAAAGTGGAAGACTGCTGAGCTGTACGAGTTCTTCTGCAGCATTATGTCCGCTATCATCATGGTTGCTTCTTCGTTGCCCACATCCATTCGGAGCATGTTTGAGCACTGGTTTTGGGCCGCGGTCAAATCCCCCTTGGAAATGTACAGCTTTGCGAGGGCAAGCATCGCCTGCAGATGAGCGATTGTCGGGTTAGCAGCCACCCACAGTGCTGCTCGCATGTGGACAAACAGACCAGAGGGGTGTATCGAACGAAAACTGACAAAACAGCCACGTGTTTCCATATGCGATTTGATGCGGAGAGCATCCTTGCCTTTTTGTTTTCCTGATTGTGCTGGATAGCTTCGTGGAAATACGCTGAGGCACGCTCGCTGTTCTTGAGAAGCCGTGCGTATGTATCACCGAGCTCGAAGCAGATTTCGGACGCCGTCTGGCGCAGATCCTTGCTGCCCTGGGCTGAAACGTCCTTGGATATGATGCTATTCCACCAAGCATTCACGGATAGTAAGTACAGCCGCGCTATGGGTTATGTGCGCCTTCACAGCAGCTACCTCATCTGTAAATCGCGAGCACGGCTCAGTGCGCTGACGGCTTTGTTGGGGTCTTGCCCCTCCTTGTGGACTTTGCCAAGCATGGAGCAGAGTTTGACGTCCACCGAAGCAGAGCTAATCTCATCCACTATGAGCAGAGCACCGTTAGTGTTTGGCTCATCCGAATCTCTGATCCAGATCGCTCGGTTTTACATGCTTTGCTCGACCATACGATAGCCTGCACGAAGCACAGAAGGCTGTTGCTCCCGTACAGCCAATGCGAGGGCGGCATGCAAATTTTTGTTGGATGCGCAAGCACTCGACAGGAATTCCTTCGCACCCAGACATATTCATTGGCCGACCTTTTTGCCTGTCTAGGGCCTGGGCAATGATTCGCTCGGCATCTTTGTATTGGCGGAGCTTTGTGTACAGACTTGCAAGCTCCAGCTGGATTCCAATTGCATCTGGGAGATTCTGAGCCAGCGCTGCTTCGTAGTACGATACGGCCTGAGAGAAAGTGATGGCAGCGACGTTTGGGATTGAACAGGCGGTCCAAAGATTGGCGGTGAACACCATTATTCCGTCTGTCGTTTGTCTGTAGCCGGCGCTTTCCTCGACGACCACTCCCTCCGGCCCTTGTCAAAGCAATGGCTTACCCGCGAATATTTATGCGTTGTGTACAGCGCCCTTCCGATTTTGCCAATCAAAGAGGCTGACTTTGGATTGGATTCAAGGGCAGACTCGTACACGTCGATCGCTTGCTCCGGCTAAGTGCACAAGCAACAGGCAGCGAGATCAATGTCCTTGAACAGAATGGTCCGTAACTCGGGCGAGTCGGGGCGGTACCAACCTCCTGTATGTTCATATATGCGTCGCCAAGGAGCATGCAACTCTCGACAGTGGGGCTATGCTCGACGATTTCAGAGTAGCAGCGAGCGTATTGCTTCTTGTCGTTCTTGTACTTCAAGTAAATATCGGCCATGATGCCCCTAGCCTCGATGAAGTGACTACCGGATGATCGAGTCAGCCCAATGGAGGCGCTAGTGTCAACGCTGTATGTCCGATGCGTCGATTCAGTACCTCTGCTCGCTCGTGATAGTTGCAAGGATGCCTAGGGCAGAGTCGATCTCGCCGCGCTCAAGAGCAAATGTGGCGTTGGCAACAGTGATGGCCTCTTGCTCTGGCGTTCCCTTAAACAGGAACGAAGCATCGGACATGACTTTGGCCGCTTCGTGCTAGCAGTCATTCCAGGGCACGCATGGATGGAGAAGAACGACACCGAGATCAATCAGTCGCCGCTGCTCTCTATCGCAGCTACTGCCAATCACAGACGTTCCGGGCAAGTACAGTGTCGCGCCGACTGGGTCCTCGCTGGCGTTGCCATGAGCACCATAATGGCTGGATCACGTACCATGTTCTTGAGCTTGACATGGGTGTTGGCCAGCTCCAAATAGAGCGCCACCCGCTCGGCGGCTGTCGCTGTTGTGTCGGAGCCGCGTATTTGCGGTGTTGGCTTTCCACCTGGCGGCAGTAAGCATAGCCTTATATAAATATGACGCCGACATCAGGCGGCAGCAATACCCCATCCCACTTTCATGTACCTTTCTTTGAAAAGTCCTTGATGCCGGGAAGATTCATGGCAGCCTGCAGTACCGCCAGAGCTTCTTCGTACGAGCCCTGCATCTTGAGTGCCCTGGCCTTGAGAATATGGAACAGTGGTATGTGCCGCACCTCGAAGTTGTAGCTCAAGCCCATTTCGAGCGACTGCATGGCCAACTTTGGGTGGTTGTTGGAGAGCTGGATCTGGCCCATCAATATATGTGCCTGGAAACGCCGCGCCGCCGCCAGAATAAGATATTAGCAGTGCTCAGATACGGTACTATGCCTTACAGAGAATGCTCTCGACTCGAAAGAGCTCGATGGATCTGAGATTACAATCCAGTGCATGCAGCCGCCCTTGCCTTTGAATAGCCGTTATCGATTCTAAGGCAGTTTGACGCCGCCATCTGCGCACCCATTTTGTCTCCGGAGAGAAACTTGAGCTTGGACATGTAAAACATGGCATCGGTTGAGCCCGGAACAATCTTTGATACGATTTCGAGCAAACTGTGCACCGTTGACAATAGCTTATCAGGCTCTTCTCCTGTGCAGTGGTGCAGGAGAGATCGTGTCAGACGCTCGATAGAGCCGATCGTACTCTCAATGATAACGGGACATGCCCCCTCCTCTTCTATTGCGCCCATCCCTTGTCCCCACCTGGGGCTGCTGTCAACATACCTTCCCTCTTAGGCTCAGAGGGGCAATGTTCCATGTAGTCTCGTACAATCTCGAGAAGAAAATCCGGGTTCACGGTGTAAAAGTAGCTGAGACTGTCGGTCACCGGTAACGTTTAGCCGACGTCGCAATCTGCATCCATGATCTCAGACTCGGCGCCTGCCACCTGCCACCCACCCGCAACACTTCAGTCATACCTGAGGGTCTCGGACTGTATGCGCCGCATTTGCAGACTCACTGCCTCTTGGAGATACTTGAGTCGTTTCTCGGCATCCCGTCTCGTGTACCACACATACACAGACGTCAAGTAGGCGACCTCTGGCGATCGCTCTAGCATTTCGATTGCGATTATGCAGTTAATCAATGCGGCACCAATGCAGTATGATCGAAGCAACGAGAATACTAAATAATGCAAAATAATGCAAAGTGATGTTATGAGAATGAACGGGAATGCAACAAGCAGCATCTCTCACCCATGGATGTCTGAATCTCGTTGAAGATCTCGAGCTGCTCCTGCGCCTGATCAAAATCGCCGCTGTAGAGCTGGAACCGGATAAGCCCTGTCATGGATCAAGCTCTTGTATCAGCGGTACCGAACTATGCGAGATGACATCATTGTGCGACATTGAACGTGCCTTCTAATGCATGGATGTTGTGTGCGTCTAGTGACGAGGCTTGCTGATAGGACTGCTTCGCCTTTGCGAGGTTTCCTGGAGGGCAAAGGATGAGGATGAGGACGCAGCACATACTACTGTCGGTCTCGTTGTCGATCACATCTCGCGGCCCTCCACCCAGTGTGATTGTATCAACGACGAACAAAAGCGCCACCTGCCTTGCAGAAGCTGCGTGAATCCCAGCTCGGTGTAGCACTGACTGCTGGCGGGGTTCAGTGCAATGGCGCGCTCAAGAAGCGAAATACACTGCTCCAAGATACTGTCCAACCGAGGTTAGTGGATAGGCGACATGGAAGCACCGGCACGCTCGGGAGTACTCACGCTGGAGTCCGGTTGGCCAGCCGCACAAACGAGCGTGCGATGGTGTAGTAGAGTTCGGAGTTGTAAGGCTCAGCGCCGAGCAGCGCCTGGAAATGGGAATTTCAGATCATGGTTGACGGGCAAGATCAGGCATGTTAGCACGGGTCAAGCCAAGGTGGGATTTGGACCTGATCTCGGCATGGCTCGGTCGTGCTTGTTCGGGAGGGCATATTTGCTTTCTGGAGTTGCGGGCTATATGCAAACCAGCAGCAGCAGAAGTAGCAGCGGTGGCAGATCCAGGGCTACTGACCTTGTTGAGCGAGTTGATGTAAGGCACAACCATCTTGGAACCTCCCTCGCGGCACATCTCGTTGAGACAAATCATGATCAAGCCATCAATGTTGTCTGGGCTCTGTGCAAGCAGCTTTTGAGAGGCTTCCACTGCCTGCTCCCATGCCGACATTTCCAAAAGCACGTACATTCGTTCGACATGCGCCGGGACGAACGCCGGGTAGTGGACAATGATCTGCGAGGCTACTTCGAGTGCTCCTGAGGTTTGACATCCCTGGAGCCGGAGACATCGGAGCCTTCCCACAAGCGCACCGAGGTCCTTGGGTGCGCGCGCCAGGACCTTGCCAAAGAGAGCCAGTGCCTTCTGCACATCTGGATCACTGTTGTTGATTTCGTACATGCCGAGGCTCGCGAGGGCGGCATTTGAATTGGAGTTGAGCTCCTGAGCCTTGCTCAAGTGCAGCTTTGCCGTGTCTGGGGATCCAAGATACAGGTGGAAGAGACCGCTCTGGAGCAAGGCTCGCTCCGTGACCGCTCCGGACGAGCTGATGATGGTGATTCGCGCCTGAAGTTCCT
Source organism: Polychytrium aggregatum (assembly GCF_025602895.1). Taxonomy (NCBI): domain Eukaryota; kingdom Fungi; phylum Chytridiomycota; class Chytridiomycetes; order Polychytriales; genus Polychytrium; species Polychytrium aggregatum. The sequence continues at coordinate 129,288 of NW_026516287.1, forward strand.
CGACGGCCTCGTGGTCTGGTATCGGCAGAGTCAGCCCTTTGATCAGTGTCGTCATCGGATGGATCGCTTTGCAGAAAGCTGTGCAGAGATCCTTGGCAGACACAAAGGAACCACAGCATACCGACGTGTTTGCACTGCTGATGAGCAAATATGATTGCGGCTGGGCATGCTAAAGCCAAGTCTCTCTTCTCCTGCAGAGTTTCAAGCTCTCGAATGGCCTCTGTTGGTTTGCCTGTGGAACCATGAATGAGCGATACTCGAGTTACGGTAAATGACAGCAGATACCACAGCCTAGCCAGTATCTAGGTGGCATTATTTCGGCCACTCTATTGCCCACAATCCCGTTCGATCTCGGGTTTACCATCCATCGTCAGCGCGACGCATCTCCAGAACCGGAGAACCGGATCACCGACGCGCTTCTTGAGAGCGGTGTCGCATGCCGTCAGGATGTGGTGATACCACTTTCGCTGGGCAAAGTACTCAATCTGGAGGAACGAGGAATCATCGCAGGGATTCAGCAATGAGCGCTCAGAGCAGCGAGTGGCAGCGAATTTCATGGAATGCCGGAGGCATTGATACGAGGGGGGGGGCAAGGTGCGGGAATCAGTCCCGGGCATATGAAAGCAGGATCAAGTCACAGAAGATTCGTTCCATTACCGTCGCAATGTCCTCGTCGCTCATGGTGGGAAAGATGATGAACTCGAGGCGCGGTTGCTCGATCAATCGCTTTGATATGTGGCATGTGCTCTGAACGAAGGGAAACCGCGTTTTGCCTTCTTGCCGAGAGGAATCGCGCCATGCGCAGCAGCCCGCCTTCCATTCTTGGCGAAAACCGGGAGGAGAACCCATCCCTCCTGGCAAACAAATCCGTTGCAGCGCCTTCCTTTTCTGTGTCGACCTTGCGCCCAAGGCACTGGCACTTTCAGTCCGCTCCTTGCCACCGTCGCACGATCCTCCTCGCCACCCTTGCCAACTGCCTCCAGTTTTCGGACGGCGACCTCCGCGGTGCTCCAAGGTCCGAAGTCCCATCGAAGGGCGGCGCGGAATCGGTCCAACCAAGATCTCGCTGCCTGAGATCACATCCGGCCGTTGGCCACGTCTTTGCCGAGTTCCCATCCTTCACGAGCGAGAGCCAACCTCTTCCTCGAGTGCCGATCACTTGCCCGTCCGATTCTCGCTGACCCACCGTGTGAGTCAAAGATGCCCGAGCCCAACCGGAAGCGGCAAGCTGCGCGATACCTGTGCTGCTGCTCCAGATGTGTCGATAAGCCGGAGGCCGAGCGGCTCTACTGCCGAGCAACATTTTTCAGGCACAAAAAATACGATCGGGACCTCCTCGATGGTCGCCGGGAAGATATCGAAACCCAGCATCCCCAAGCACACCCATCCGTGAATGCTTGTGCCTGTCCCACAGCGGTTGTTCGGGAGCCTCTATTGCTGATACCGCCAGACCCAGAGGTATCGACTCCTCGTATCGAAGAGCGCCCCAACACTCCGTCAATCCAGCAATCAGCCGTGTCCTCACCCTTCGGTTATGGGCCACGATCGCCAAGCAGCCATCTGGGGCAGAGCGAAGGTCCGTGCAAGTGATCACAAGTGATCGCAGGAGCAGCGCATTCAGACTGAATCCCATTTTGAGATCCATACGGATGGTGTCTCATGATCTTCCATCCTGGCACATTCTTGTGTCTCTTGAATTGATCATGCGAATACTTTCCGATTCGATAACACAGAGCAGACACACAGCTCTCGGGAGGTCTTACCCAGAGCGAGCCTTTTTAGTTTGAGCCCGATAAAAGCCCAAAACGGGTTACTGGAGGGCATGCCCTTTGACGGAGCTGTTTTTGACCTGGGAGGACATGGCTCTCGCCAACGCCATGAGAATATGTCGGCATGGGGCGATCCAGTTCCAGCCTATCAAGCCCGAACACTAAGCTGGATAGAACTCATCACCAATCCTGCGCCCATCTCGATCGACTCTGGTGGACCTCCTCCAAACGAGGTTCTAGATCTCAACCTGACGGAAAATGTAATGCTCGATTACCCCAGCACGGCTCAGGAAAGTTATTTCCTCGGTGAATAAGCCTGCCCACCGGAGATCTACGGATCAACGTCAGGGACACCCGGGGAAGCCTGGTCGAGAAATATTGACCTCGACATTCTGAGTCGTTATATTGCATGATCTGATCGATCCGTTTGTATTCAAAGTAGGTCGGGCGACTGAAGAGACGCTTCTCCCTCGGCTCGTGAATGCATCTGGAGCCTATCATATTTCAAGGTGTATTTCACGGACGCAGTTCGACAGAGGCGAACTCGACAAACGAACTCGCCTTTCGGAAACAGTGAATCTTCTTCATCCCGCTCGCCCGCCCCGAATGCGCACCCTGTGGACAAGACGCCATAGACCCTCGCTCGACAGTCTCCATTGATACCGCCCTGGCGACCACTCTCTGGAAAACCAGGTGCCTCCTCGTGCTCCAGCATCTACTTCTTCTTGGCTGCCTTTGGATCTTTCTTTTTCTCCTCCTCTCTCTCCTCGATCTTCTTGATCTTCTGGTTGATCACGTCCTCTTGAGCCGTAAGCTTGCCCATCAGCACCGATTTCAGCTCGTCGATCTTGCCAGAGAGGATTGTCATGACGTGACTGCGGAGCTCTTCGGCGACGATCTCTTGCTGCGAGAGTATTGGCTTTTCGCCTGAACACGAATCAAAGGCAACACCATGGCGTGCTGATTAATGGCGTGAGACCACTATCGAAGGCGCTACCGGCATTACTTGCCTGCTTTGTCTTCCAATGGCGCCTCGACACTGCTATCGCTTGGGAGCGCCTCTGGCTGGGCCTCGACGACCGGGGGAGGATTGGCTGCTGGGGGTGCCACCTGTGTTGCCTCCAGTACGTCGGCCACAAGCGGCACGGCGGTCTGTGCTGGCTGCACAACAGTCGCCTGGAGCTCGGAGGGGTTTGCGGCAGACGTTTCTATCTTTTGAGTACTTTCGACCTATGGAAACGCGATGAGAGTAGCGATCAGGATCGATAATTCACCGAGCTTGAGCGACTCCGCCGCCCAAACCACCGCCGTCTCAGAGAAGCACGTTCAACTCGAAACGCTACCTCTCCCTCGATCTTGCCGGGTAGACTCTCGGTAGACAGGGCGACGGGCGTGATATCGAGATTGTCGACGACGAGATCTAGCTTCAGTTTCTTGGTGAACGCGTATTTGTACATGAGGTAATGTCGAAAGTACCTGGTGGTGGCGGAGGATGTTGTGAATGGGATGATGGTTCGTGGTTCGTGGTAAGAATATGAGCATGCTCGCGACCAACCAGCAAGTTTTCAGCCTTGCGAGACTCGATTGCAGCTACAGACGTGTTGCGGGCATATTCCGAAATGATCTTCACGTCCTCAAGGGAAAACACCTTCTGGCTATACGGTGGACGGTGAACAGAGTGCTTGAGAAGTAGACCCTTGAAGGCCTCGTAGTCTTTTTGCAGATTCAGAAAGGGCGAGGCTGTGGATAGGGCAGAGACGGCAGTGAGTGACCCTACGGCATGCGAGAGCGCGAGTCATACGCTCTACCGATGGTCTGCATCCTCACCGGTACAGCTGTTGTGTGTCTGCTTCATGATGGAAAAGAAGGCCGAGGTTTTATCTGGCGTGAACTTTTGATGTCTTGCAAAGCTGGCAGATCAACGCCGGAAGGGTTTGCATGCTTCAGTATCGATATGGTGATCCACGGGTCTCGTAGATGATAGCCACGCCAAGCAGTGACGATGAACGACGCGAGGCGGCTTATGGCTCAGCTGCAATCCATGACTTCAATTGTTTGTCGAGCGCTGTGGCCTGTCGGTGGTACGGTACCTCAGATTGTAGTAGTAGAAATCCAGGAGTATGCCGCTCCGTTCGGACTCTTGGTCGATCTCAAAGACGGTGGCTAGGTATCTAGCATGTAGATCCAGATGTCATCGCCAACCAGAAGCAAGCGTGAGACACAGGCAATGCTGGTTTGCGGGCCCGATACGCTGGAGGGCGAGGCGCACCGCTCCAGACCCGCAAGTCCCGAGAGATGCATTCATCAAGCAGCCGAGGGACGTACTTGATGCCTTCATCGCTGCTGTTTGTGCCGTAAAAGTCATAAATCTGTCGCATCGATAGATCCTTCCTGAGATCCATGGAAATGGCAGTTATTGCAGTGCGCTCGGTCGATGCATTGCATTACTCAAGGCCGCATTGGGAGGGACTGTTACCAAGTCAGAGCGTCGACCTTCGCGACGAACGTGTCCATGGTTCCAAGCGGACATCCAGGGCAAAGAAGAGAGAGTCAGCATCCAAGCTCACCGCACAAGCATCATGGCGGCTCGTGTTGCAGCGGTACCATCGTGCTTTGTTGCGATATGATCTTGGTTGCTGGTGAGTTTGGCGCGACAAAAGTGAAGTGACAGTGCAAGCCCGCTGGCTCAGAAAATGGTGCCTCCTGCTGAAAAGGAGGGCTGCTGGCTGGAAAGTCGTCGTGGTGGTGGGAGGGGGAGCCAAGTGGTATGTCGCGCACTTTCGAGTGTCCTGGGGCTGATTGGAGGGGCAGCGCGGGATTGGCGAGCATTCATGTGGGAGAACGATCGAAATCCCCCATGTTTGGCCGGCCGGTTTCCCTCCATCCGCTTATCTCACTGAAACCGGAGCTCTGCGCCCAAGTTCGATGCTCTCTCGATGTGCGGCAGCCATCGCCTTCATCCTCGCTCAGCCCATCGGGCCACCCTCAATTTGCAAGACCCGCTGACTCCTTGATTGGAACCCAATGAGAGTGAAGCTGTGCGAGATGCTCCGGCGGCAAACCAAGTCTGCCTCTATTTTGTATATTCTCAAACATCACCGTGTCTCAATGTGTTCGTGCGAGGGATGTCGTTATCCTTACAATGTAGCCAAGAGAAGGCCAACAGCGGCACACAGGGCAAATCAAGTGCTCTTTGGCCGAGGGCGGTATGCACAGCCATCGGCCTCGCTGTAGAGCGAGTAAGTTGGTGCACGGCCTTCGGAAATGGAGGCGATCAATTCTTGGCATCGCTCGTGAATCTGCTCAGATACTTCGACAAACTTTTCCTCAGGCTGCTCATCGGGATCCTCAAGATTCCAATCTTCAAAGCGCTTTCCGATCTTCCATTCCTCGGGGACCGACGCTCCACAGCCACACATTGAAATCACAATATCGAAATCGGAAGGGCTAAATCGGTCGATTCCCTTGGAGAACTGTGAAGACAGATCAATGTCGCGATCTTTCATCACCTTGATTGCAACGGGATGGACTCTCGACTGCCCGATCAGGCCAGCACTTTCGACTCGTCCAATGGTGCCGGCTGGGGCTTTCATCCGAAGTGTTTTGAGCCAACCTTCGGCCATTTGCGATCGGCACGAGTTCATTCGGCAGACAAAGATGACGCTGCTGCCAGATGAGGCTTTCTCGTCGTTAGGCATGATGTTGACTGTGTCTTCCAAGTGAGTGAGATCACTAACTAAAACGGATTGACCGGATGCAGCTTGACCTTCAAGATCGCCATTCTTGGCCCGACGTTGACGAACGGATTCGTAGCGGTCTTTGATGAAGAGCGAGAGGTGCACAAGCCCCAGAAGGATTGGAACCTCGATCAACGGTCCGATCACAGTGGACAGTGCTTGCTGGGAATTGACTCCGTATGTTGCGATGGCGATGGCGATAGCAAGCTCAAAGTTGTTCCCGGCAGCGGTGAACGACTGAGTGGCAGCCAGTTCGTAGGGCACGCGTTGGAGAGCACACAGGGCAAATGTTGCCGTAAAAACCGTGCCAAAGTAGAGCACGAGCGGGACTGCGACCCTGGCAACGCTGCCGAAATCGTCGATGATTCTATTGCCCTGGGTGAGCAAAGTCAAACATAAGCCGAGAGATCGCATTGCATCACAGCGCATTTCCAAAGGAGGCGGGACGAGACCCACCTGGAGGCTGAACATGACCACGATGGTGTACAGCAGGCCCAAGAGAGAGGTGGGGCCAATAACTGGAAGGAATTTCTCGTCGTACCACTTGGAGCCAAGGGTTGGGCGAAGGGAAAACCTTGTCACGATGCCCGCAAGGAGCGGAATGCCGAGGAACACGAGAACGCTTCGGGTGACTGATGGATTTGCAGTGTCAGCGACTTTCCGCCACTTGGCCCCAACGAAGCGCAACTTGCGTTCGAGAACTACATACCAAGCCAAAGGTCGATTGAGATGTTTGATCCGCCTCCGACGATGACACAAAAGAAGTATGCCGCAGGGCTGAATATCAGGACTTGGAGGATGGAATTGACGGCGACAATGATGGCACACCACTCAGTGTCTCCTCCAGAGAGCTCGTTCCAGATCAAAACCTATTGCCAAAGAGTATCGGGAATGAGCTTCGTCCTTTGGACCCTTTTGATGGTGCACCGAGTTGGGAACCTACCATAGCGATGCATCGTGCAACGCCGACAAGGACAATGCCCTCACGGAAGCCCGGGAGATCGGGCAGGGTTGCCCAGGCGAACGCAGTCATGACGAATGGACAAAAGATCCAGTTGACCAGCAAGCTTGTCGTTATCGTTTTCACGGCGTGCTGTGACTTGAACAGCTGAGGGAGCTCTTCATATCGAACTTTGCTGCCGATTTGAACATGATGTTAGTCCCATGGGCATCACGAGATGCCTTTGGCTTTGATGATGCAGCACGACCAAGTCTTCGTCAAGGACTCACCAAAGCACTGGATACATCATCCAAAGCAGTCCAACGGCAATTGGAACAGAGACATCGACGATGGTTGACTGGTTGAATGCGGCCTGGACACTTGGGACAAATTTACCGAGCAAGATGCCGGTAACCATGGCTGCATTCCAGGGCCGATCACGTGGAATCAGACGCCGCACAAACCGAGCAAAATAGGGTTGATCGCGGGGTTAGGGCTTTGCGGCGGGCAAAGGGCGGACCAGCCAGGCTTGGGCATGCCTCTCTCTCTCGCTGCGAAACGTACCGATCAAGATCCAGAGCGGGAGAAGCTTGTTGAGCCAAGAGAGAGACTTTTTGGATCCGCTCATGGCGAGAGAGTTCGAGGGGCGAGGGGTTCGAGGGGCGAGGAGGGCAGGCGTCGTCTGCTGCCGGAAGTCGTCCGTCTGCTGGGTATGGCCCTGAAGCGAGGCGGGGAGATGGAGGGGAGTATTTATGGGGCTGTCGCCCGCCTTGCCGCTCGCCTCGCTGGGCTGGTTGTGGCAGGCCGGAGATGGTTCCTTGTCCTGCCCAATCCCGTGCACCCACTGCCCCTTTGGCGTTACAGTCATCGTTCGTGCAAGGCCCATTTGGCGTTGTAGTCATCACCGCCTCGCACACAACTGCACGCCACCTGGAGAGACACGTGCACCGCACCACGTTCAGGCCCTGAGTAGTCATCAGCCGTTGTAGTCATCAGCCGTTGTAGTCATCAGTACAGCGCTGTTATTGTCATTGCTTCTTTTTTTCTTGATTGTGCGCCGCCGTGACGGAGCACCGGCCATCAGAACCCCATAGTCCCTTGCGTCTCGGTGTGGTCATCGGTGTAGTCATCGGTGTAGTCATCAGCCGACGTCCGGGATTGATCGATCGACCACGTTCCTGGAGGATGCGCCTGCCCACCTCCCAGAGTTGCTGGATTGCCCACCACCTCCTCACCTGCGAACCATGAACCAATCAATTCCTGAGGGTCAGCATGGTTGGCCAAGAGTCCATCTGGAGATACGGTCCAATATGCGAAGCCGAGGCGGTTGGCACGGCCGTATTTAGAGGGGTGGTGGAGACTTCGTTCCGACTCGACGATATCCCTCCGGTTTGCTAGATTGCCAAAATGTCCCAGGAACACCACAAGGTCGTCATCATCGGCTCTGGCCCCGCTGGCCACACCGCCGCCATCTACCTCGCCCGTGCCAACATGAACCCTGTCCTCTATGAGGGCTTCATGGCTGCCGGTGTGTATCTCGCGGCCACCCGACGAGCCGTCGTCCGATTTGCCTGTTCTCCATCACCACACGATCGGCTTGACTCTGATCTGGCAGCCATCGGTCCAGCCCGCCTCTGCCGTCGACAGATCGACACTTTTTTGCACCCATCAGACCCAGCCTCTCGGTCGCTCGACTCGCTCGATGCTCTGGATGGGCGATGGCAGCAGGAGGCAGTCTTCCCGCTCACACTTTCTGCACGCCGTGCTTTCTCCAGGTGTCGCCGCTGGCGGCCAGCTCACCACCACCACCGAAGTCGAGAACTGTAAGCATCATGGCCGGCTGTGTTGCGCCAACTCTAAGTGGCCAAGCAGCGCCATCGCTCTGATGTCGGCTTGCTGGAATATCCAGCGACCCTTTCCGTCCGTCGTGCTAATTCGCTGCAAATCCTCCGCGCAGTCCCTGGTTTTCCCAATGCCATCTCTGGCCCTGAGCTCATGGAGCTGGTACGTATCCCCTCCCCATCGCAGGGATCGCCATGCAACCGCTGGTCGACGGGTACCTTGGTCATCCCCCCTTTCTTTAGGATTGTGCCCCCGTTCGCAGATCCCTCCGTCGCTGATGCTGACCCTGCCTCGCCTCTGTCGATCCCATCGCCCAACAGCTGAAGCAGCAGTCCACTCGATTCGGCACCACCGTCATCACCGAGACCATTTCCAGGGTCGACTTTTCCCAGCGCCCCTTCCGCCTCTGGCGCGAGGGTGCCGACACCGAGGACCAGCAGGCCATCCTGGCCGATGCCGTCGTCATTGCTACCGGTGCCACTGCCAAGCGGGTGAGTGGCGGCTTTGCGCAATCCTATGTCTGGCGTCGACAATCTTGGCTGAGCAAGCATCACCGACCAAGCAAAGACCATGCCGATCCTCAACCAAGGCGATGCAGATGCACCGCGGACGCCTTGATCGCGTGCCTACCAATAGCCTTTGGTTCTCCCCGACTGACTCTGGGTCCTCGATCGATCTCGTTTCTCATATGCGACGCTCTCTCGTCTTGTCTCCTTTGCAATCTCTAGCTCAACATTGCTGGCGAGGACGTCTTCTGGCAGGCTGGTATCTCGGCCTGCGCTGTCTGTGACGGTGCCGCCCCTATCTTCCGGAACAAGCGTATGTATCTGTCCATCTCCATCTCCGTCGTGGCAGCCATATCTTCCGTCAACGCGATCGCTTCCGATTCTGACAACTAAACTATGCTCAACTGTTTCTCTTCACGCCATCCAGCCATCGTCGTCGTCGGTGGTGGCGACTCTGCTTCGGGTTAGTGTCCGCCGCAGTCCACTCCCAGTCGGATTGCAGTTGTCCTGATATTCCCCGCTGGACACGCCGTGCTCCCATCATCGTTGCCATGACTCTTGTTGCCACTGAACTGATCGGTGCCGTATTCTCCCTCTCCGCGACTTTGTTGCTGTAGAGGAGGCCACTTTCCTCACCCGCTATGCCTCCAAGGTCTATGTCCTCGTCCGCCGCGACAAGCTCCGCGCCTCCAAGGTCATGGCTGACCGCATGCTCGCCCACCCCAAGATCGAGGTCCTGTGGAACAAGATCCCGATCGAGGCCAAGGGCGACCGCCTCATGAAGGAACTCGTCATCGAGGACACCGTCACCAAGGAGCGCACCACCCTGACCGCCAACGGCCTCTTCTATGCCATCGGCCACCAGCCCAACACCGCCATCTTCCAGGGCCAGCTCGAGACCGACGAGGTCGGCTACCTGGTCACCAAGGTCCGCGACGGTGCCGCCAGCACCTACACCAGCGTCGAGGGTGTCTTTGCCTGCGGCGACGTCCAGGACAAGACCTACCGCCAGGCCATCACCGCTGCTGGATCGGGCTGTATGGCTGCTCTGGATGCCGAGCGATGGCTCGAGGCCCAGGAGTTTGCCGCCGGCCACTAAATGTATAGTACGCCTCCCCAGCGCATATCTTGTTTGTCCAATACATAATCTCACTTGGTCAAAACTCCTCATCACACTCTATATATCTGCATCGCAACTATCGCCACGGTTTGATAAAGAACATAGGTCATTTTTGTCCCCAGCGTGTCTAAACATGCCCTGGCATTCAGGAATCTCCGCCTGGTTTTGATGAGCATCTAAGGAACTCAATATCATGATACTTTAGATCAGGCTTTCTAGCTGGACATTGGTAGAATGCATCCTCACCAAGTCCAAGCAGATGCACTCAGTATACTCCTCATATGGAGTGATCGTATTTTTGTAAAGGGAGACATTTGTATATTCAGGAGCGGCAGCAGATGGGCGCCTATTTGGGCCATTGATTGTCGCCCTTGCCGCGGCCATTGTGCATACCAGTGCTTCGTTTCATGCAGGCGAGACACTTGCCATTAGCTCCAAATGTTGAGCGATCTTTGGAGCTGGCACGGATTTGCTTTAGCGGTGCCCATTCCACTCGGATCGCCGGCCATGGGACTCGCGGCCACCAAAGCTACGGATCTATGGATTCATCCAAATCGCTTCTTGTATATCGGGAAGAGATTGTGGAGAATGTCCAAGTAAACTTCCCGATGGGCACTGTCAAAGACGCCGACAACCAGCTTGGAAGCCATTTTGACCTTGTCTTCGTCGGACTTTAAGCACTCGAACACAGCTAAAATATCAGAGCGCACCGAGCTGGAGAGGTTGACTTCGTGGGCGCAGCCGCGCCGGATAAAGGTCTGGTACAGCCCTGCAAATCTCCCAAACAAAGGCTTGGGGATCGGCCAGTCCCGTGGTACGTCATGGCTTGACAGGGCCGGATCTGTAGTAGTCGAGATGGTTCTGCTGGAAGCGGAGCGTATGATTGTTTTCGATTGATCGGACGAGACGGTCGCGCTCACAGACAGGGTTTCGCTTGGCCTCGTGGACATTACAATTGAGACCATATCCATGTTCGGATTCGCTTCCATATATGCTTTCCGAACATCGTTCTGAAGCGCTGTGTACTGCTCATGGAATGCTGTGCTTTCAGGACAGAACACTAGACCGCGGACATGTTGTCAATCAGGAGACCCAGAGGCAGGGGAGTCTGCTCACCGCTTGATTCTACGAACCAGCCCTGCGCTCCGTAATCAAGCCATCTAAACGATTGCACTCTCAGGCTTTGCGCAATCCATCTCCCTCACTCCTCGAGTCTTTGATGAGCTCGCTTGTCTCTCGGCCATTCCGAGTTCGCGTGATATACGAAGCACTTACGCTCAGCCGCGATTTGCTTCATATGATCAAAGAGCTGCGGATTGGCCATGACCTTGGCGAACTTGCGCAGCTCTCGTTCAGAGCTTGAGTATCTGTCTCGCTTGATTTGGTACACCGGTGCCATCACGGAGGAAACATGGATCACAACAAACGGAAGCACCAGCTATTGCAATGGTGTTCAGCAGAGCATAGATATGCAACCAGAGTCAGCTCGGCAGTTGGCCATGCAACGGGGATTTTGGCCCCAGCTGTACAAGTGCTGATACATGCCGAGGATCGGGCTCAGCACAGCGATACACAGAAAGTTGCATATGTACCTCTATGCTCTGCAATATCCTGAACAGCATCAACTTCAGGCGGGTTCCAAAACACAGAATAAGGACAATGATGATCACATCGATCACAAAGGCAACGATCATAACCACGAGCTCCAAGAGTATCCGATTGTGGCCACGATATGTTCGGTAGAGATGGATGATGAACGGCATCGTTACCGTGGAACAGAGGCCGATGAACACGGTGAGCGGAATCAACTCGATTTGATTTCGATCGGCGCAGGTCGAGTCGGAGCTGATGGGACCGGTTGCCGAATTCACTGCCCCGGATATGATAAGTGTGCAGATGGACAGAGCAACCGTGACGACCATAATCACGCCTTCGAGAGGGGTAAGCAAACTGAACAACAGCCCCTTGCGGCGGTGGCAGCCCGATGACTTGATCAGATCCGATTTCGATGACTCTACTTCGGGGCAACTCTTTCGACACTTGACGCAGTACGACATTGCTCGAATGACGAGTGCATTGAGTGAAAGTATCTACCGAACAAAAGTTGGCAGGCATAAGGACCCGTAAACGAGCATGCGTTGGAGCCTTGGGTTGGGGAGGGTGTTCGTCTGCGATTGGCATAGTACGCATGCCTGCCAACCTACCACGCCGAAATTTGATGTCCACAGCTGGATGTTGCACGGCAAATCCAGAAAGCTCTGAGAAGCAAGGTTGCCTGCAGCGAGCGAGCGGTCAGCAAGCAAATGGGCGACCAAAGCCATAGCTATCAAAGCAAGCAGCAGCCAGACACAAGACAGACCTCCTATGGTGATGATTCCGCCGATGGCCCCAACCAAGACGGTCGGTATCCCTTGGCTCTTTGCGACTGGATTTTCTCGGTAGAAGAGTAGTGCCAGGGTGCTGCGTTATGGAAGGTGGCGGTCTGAGGTGGGGTCCTGCTCAAGTTAAGCTTCCCGAGAAGCACGTTCTGAGATCCCGAGACCCGGACATACCTGGATATCCACAACAGCAACACAATTATCAATATGGGAAGAAATATCAGTGAGACTCTCCCAATGGATGTGACAACGACAAGCATGGCGCCGAGTCCACTTGATGAGGCTTGATGGAGCTTGATGGGGCTTGATTTGGATGCAGGTCGGTTGCAGAGATCGGTGATGTCGTCGAAAGAGGGATCAAGTGCGGGTGTGTGCAGAGTCCAAGAGCAAAATATACAGGAACGCTCGGGATATACGGATGGCGTCTACGAGCGGCTCTGGTTGACACGACATCATACTTTGTGAAGGGACGACGCCGAGCGAATTGCCATGCGATGTACGATTGCTTTGTGGAGAGCCATGGTGCTTTGTGCTGGGGCCATCGGCTTTGTGGGCGAGCTGAATGGCACCCGAGTCTGTGCCTGCGGGCGCCTGCATGCCCTCTGGTCCGGCCATTGTCTCAGCGACAATCGCCTCGATCGTCGATCACCAGCACAGTCGCAGCCGGCGTTGCTGGATCGGTCTGTGGCTCGGTCTGTCTGCGACCCGTGCGCAGCGGTGGTTCAAACTCCGCCAGCCCAGCGATGAATTAATTTCATTTGTCCATTCCGGGACAGCATCGGTTTTTTTGGCCGCCGTCGGCCTGCTGGGCTGCTGGGTGACAATCGACAGCTCCATTTCCGCAACGGGCCGCCGGAACACTACTCGACGACGACGCAAGGTAGGTGAGAAGACACACGCCGGCCGTCAAGATCGCTGGGGGGCGGTGGCTGGGATGCGTCGTGTGTCTGGCTGACGGCTTGGTCCGGTTTTTGTGCGCACTTGCCAGCGTGCTGTTCGCTTCCCCCAGATCTCACTCACAGCCCTTGACCGCCAAGGCCACCTCCACACGCCTCCCCCCAATTCGAGCCTGCCCAGAGCTCTCCGAGCCCAGGAGGCCGAGCCCACTCTGGATGGATAGTGTATGGCTCACTTGGCGCGCATGTAGCGGGTCGATCAGGGGATGGGGGCATTTGCTCGGCCATTCGCCTGCGGTGACAATTGAGGCGGCATCGTGCACACGAGTCGAGGCCAGCCTCGCTCCAGAAATATTGGCCATTTTGGATTCCCTCCGCTGACTTGCATTCTCTCCGCTCCGTCCCCGATCTCGGTTCTATACCTGATTCAGAGTCAGTTTTTAGCTATTCTCTCTTCCTCATCCGACCTCGATCTCCCTTGACGCTATGATCGATTCACAAACAATTGCAAATGATACCACAATCGACCCCTCCACCGAGTTCTCTGCTGCAGCAGAGTCGAGCCCGTTTTCTGGAGGTGCGTGGACCGCGCTGGTGCCTGCTTTTATTTCGATTGGATATCAAATGGCGAGCTGTGCGTGCGTTGATGTGAGCGGATCGGCCCTCCGTCATCATTGGCCTTGCCTCGATGCGTCGGAGCCGCCAAGGCACAGGACAGACACCACGGGCGTCAAAACCATCGAGGAAGTCTCTGCAGCAGAGCCACAAGCATACGTCGTCTTCAATCGTGCCCTGCCGGGCGAATCGACGCTAATGCGAGTGCCCTTTGCTCTGCAACCCGGCCCGATAGATCTGTGGACACAAGGAAATCTGGTGTTTTATCTCAAGTCGCTCGAGTCTTGTATCGCCGATGGCCTGGCCGACGCTGCCGAGCTGCAGACCCTCAAGCGATCGCTATTGGACTCGTTCATTCTGAACCGAAGCTCTCAAGGTAGATTTCGCTGACCGCCCGCCTACACATTCGCTGCCCGCGCGGAAGCGCAGACGTCTTCATCAACGGAGACTAAGATCAGTGCCAATCGGCTAGCTCGTTTGATGGAGGCTCAAGGGAGAGACACTTTCCATCGTTTGGCTCTAGACTCTCACATAACTGACGCCTCGACGCATCGTCGTCCGTTCGATGATCCATGTCGCAACAGAGATCGAACACGACCTCCACGAAGCTCGCGAAATGGGCCTGATCACGGAGGGCGAATGCCAGGAATTTATCGAAAGGCGACAGCAGATCGATGGTAGGCATCGCAGCCAACCGCGCATTCATCATCTTTGATTTTGCGGCTGTCGTGACATAGCGAGCACTGACTTTGCTGCTCATCCACCCAGCTCTCTGTCAAAGCGGCATAGATCTTCAGCCCGTCGACACCGTCGTTGGATCGACGTGTGCGATCGACAGCACAGCGTTGTTTGCAAACCTCACGCTGGACAGCTCAAGTTTATCCGAGAACGCACCCAGCGGCATCAAAAACGATCTTTCCAGTCTCTTTGGCGACCAGGCCTTCTTCGACAGCGCTTTGGGAGAGAACTTTGAATACTTTGACGATGCCGCCCTCGAAGAGTTCGATCGGATGATGAGCAGTGATGTCTTGGCCAGCCCCGTGTCGCTGATATCCGACTGCTCCAGCCCCACGGCACAGCCATTTTCGTCGCAAGATCTATTGAGCGATCTGTTCAACGCAGCTATTGCTCTGCCTTCGCCGATAGGGTCGCCCTCGATGTGGACGGATGCAACTACGTCGGCCGAGGCGCCTGTCTCCCAAACGCCTGGTTTGCAGACGGACTCGGCGAATTCTGCAGTCTCAAAGGCGATCCTATCGATCGAAAGTAGCCCTGCAGATCCTGGCATGAGATTCCCTTCCGCCAGTGCCTCTGGGACGGACGGCGCTACCGGTGTCGGAGCAGGCAGCGGTGCGGGAATGCCTCCACAAACTCTTGTCAAGAATCCAAACTTTCTCAAAGTACCCAACAAAAACGTCAAGCTGGGTGCGATTCCCACCAAGTACTTGCTGCAGCAACAGATTCTGCTGATGGAAGAGTACTCGCTCAAAGAGATTGAAACCCAGAACCACACCGACTCTGGCCGACCCAGCCGCAACCGCGGGTTTGGGGCGAGCGCTCGACCTTACAACCACGATCAAAAATACGAAATATCGGGTATGTCCACGTCGAGGCTGCTTCATCTCGTTCCTGCAGCGAGCGTCCACAAGCGCGGCTCTGTGCAGTGCACTGCGATGCCTGCGCTCGGCACATCTGCACTCAGCATGCTG
This sequence comes from Polychytrium aggregatum, assembly GCF_025602895.1. Classification (NCBI taxonomy): domain Eukaryota; kingdom Fungi; phylum Chytridiomycota; class Chytridiomycetes; order Polychytriales; genus Polychytrium; species Polychytrium aggregatum. The sequence goes on from NW_026516287.1 coordinate 144,800, forward strand.
CTCAACAAGTGGGCATTGGAAGCTCGTCTTGACTTTGACACCGTCTCTCGATCTGGCTCCATTACAACAGAGGACCGAAAACGGTGGCGCTGCCTTTGGTGCCTGCTCTCTGGGGCTTACACACCCGCTCGCCGAAAGGGCCCGCTCGGCTCCAAGGTAAGTAGTCGTCCGCCATGAGAGAGCAGGTAGTTGAGTATGTAACATCGTGACTGCGACTGTGGCTGGCGATCCGACTGACTGTTTGGCTCTGTGCAGACGCTCTGTAACGCATGTGGAATGTGGTTTGCTCGACGAGGGTATTTGCCCCCGGAGCGCTTCCACGAGAACTCTGCGGCTTCCAAGAAGCAGGACAAGCGGCCTTTGGTCACCTTGGAGAAAGATCTGGCACAGATACTCTCGACCATTTCGCCTGTCTCGGTGGCGACTAAGGCCGGTACGTCGACTACCGCCAGTACAGCCGCTGTCATCAAGCCTGCCGCCGTCAAACCTGCTGCCGCGACAATACCCAAACGACCCCTTCCCCAGCTCACCGATAGTGCGATGAAACGGCACAAACTCGATCATACTCCGACCGCCCCGGCTGCCCCGGCTGCCCGGCTCTCCAAGTCGCTCGCAAAGGCCGGCACGAGCATGCCGAAGCATGCAAGCAGCGCCTCGGCGAAATCCGATCTGCTTAATCTTGGCGTTGTTCCGGCTCTGTTTCCATCAAGCTCGTCGCTGAATGTCACTGCGCTGCTTTCGCAGCTCTGCGGCTCTTCTCCAGCCGCAAGCTTGGCTGCCTTGATCCTCCTCTCCCGCACGACCTTCCCTCCCCCGCCGCCGGGCATGGGCCTCTATGCCCTCGGATCGAACGGCAAATATGTCGACGCCTTTGCCATTGCGGAACAGGCAGCGGCACTGTTGGGGCTGAAGCCGCTGGCGACATCCCAGACTGCATCCGAAGCGACAACGCAAATTCCATCCCTGCCGGAGCTCCAGGCAGCGCTGCAGACAACTCTTGAGGCCGCTGTCGAAGCGGCTTCTAAAACGATAGCCACCGCAACCTCTCCGACAGTTGCCACTGCTGCAGCGAAGGAGCGGCCGAAACCGGCGCTGACACCCACACCGACATTGACATCAGCATCTGGCGACAAACCGGCCAGCGAGCCTCCGTCTGAATGATGTCCATCCCTCTCGCATGCATTTGAACTTTCTCCTCCAAACACATCAAGGGGATTTTTTGGCATAGAGCAGGCCCCAGGATGCATCCATTCGTCTATTCATTTCTCGCGCAGCTTGTGCTTTGGGCGAGCGATGCTGGATTGGCGCTCAGGTCCACAATGTCGCCGGGAACCCTCTCCACACGTACCCTCATCACCTCCACTTCCACCCTCCCTCCCCTGCAGTCGCACTGCTTGGTCCCAGTTTGGCGGCGACCAGATCCGAGGGTTGGCCACCGCCGCCTCCGATGCGGCGAGTCCAATACAAACACTTCTCGTCCACCCTGATCGGCTGCGTGCGTGTGCGGACATCGGAAGCCCCCGGGTTGGCGGGAGAAGATCGAGACGAGGGTCATGGACACTATGAAAAAAATTCTTGTTAAAAAAATGAGCGAGAACGACAAAACGCGCTCTCGGAGCCACCTCGGTCGGCGAGAAGAGCAGTCTCTGGCGAGAGACCCCCGAGGGAAGGCGAGAAGCCTCTCGCCGTCACACACACACACTTTGCACACACACACACATCCGCACACACACACTTTGCACAAGGGAGTCAAACACCTCCCATCGACCATCCCAAGAGGGATGGCAACCCCGAAGTGGACTGCCCAGAATATGGGCGACCCGGCATCCACTGTCGACATACTCAAGGAACAGTGCGAGATACTTACAGTCTATCCAGAAAGAAACGGGACAGTCACTTTCTGGCTTCAGAGGCCTGAACCCCGCTGACTGACTTGTAGGCCCAGCGGGCAGGCCATGGCATTGCACTCCTGTCTTCGTTGGCAATCGAGTGGTTTTGGTTGGTTTGGGAAGCACAGTCTTGAATACACCCGGTCGATCTCCTGTGGCGATGATCGACTGGCATACCGAGATCATATTCCTGGTTGCATTGATGTCTCGATCCCACAGCGTATGGCAGCTTGCACAGCTCCGGACAAAGTGTAGTTTCTCGACATCAAGATGCTCGACCTTCTCGAGTCGCTTGGCTTCCCGGCAATGTGAGCACACCTGGGATGTGTTGAACTCGTTCACCGAGCACACATGGATCTTGGAGACGGATTGGTCTGGTGGTCGTCTCTGGTGGTCGTCTCTGGTGGTCGTCTCTGGTGGTGGTGGAACTGCTCAAAGTACTTGACGAACCTGAGTCTCCGTGGGCTGGATGCGTATCCCTTCCCTTGTTTCCACAAGGCATTCCCAAAGGCAATCACCACTTCGGTCTCCCTTGGTGCCTGGTCGATGACTTGCTTGCACATCTCGTGGACAGTGCGCTGTCGCTTGCTGTGGAGATCGAGTCGCTTGAATCGCCGTCGCCGGGTCAGGCTGAAGTACAGCTGTTTGTCCAGCATGTCTCCATCGAACACATGCCGAATTATTGCAGGAATGAAGCCAACCCAGGGATCTTGGGACTTGGTGTGGTGCTCATCCATTCCTGCAGACCAAGGATCTTGTGGGTGCTCTGGATCCACTTGGTCGCCTGGGTGGTGTCTTTCTCTTGCGGGGAGCCATCTGGCGTGAAAATAGCGACGATGGCTGGTTCTGCCCTTGGGGAAGAAAAATTCTCCTCAAAACCAGCGCATTTTGGGCTGGCAGAGATACTGCACAGTGGCGTCCTTGATTCAGATCCAGAAACGCATCGCTCGCTCAATCAGTCGTGGGAAGACATCTTGTCAAGGTGAGTCTTGCCTGATAGCCAAACGATCATGTCATCTCGCTGACACACAGCCACGCTTGACTAGGTTTCCAACCAGAGAGATTCAGATGGTGGTGGTTCTTGTCCGCAATCGGAGTGGAGCTTCCAACAATGATACAATTGGTCATTCCTCCACACCAATTGCCCACCACCACCGTCAATCGGCTCAAGGCGATACCAAATGCCGTCAACCGACCATGGCCGGATTCCAATTTTGCTGCGCCTTGGTCTACAGCGTGTATTCATATTCGAGATGAGCAGCCGCGAGGGGGGCGGAAATAATTGATAGTGGGAGGGTCGGTTCCATGAGCCCATCTCGCTTGAGTCCTTGTTCTTCTCTGTTCTTCTCTGGTCTTCTCTGTTCTTCTCTGGCCCTCTCTGTTCTTCTCGGTTCTTCTCGGTTCTTCTCGGTTCTTCTCGGCTCTTCTCGGTTCTTCTCGGTTCTTCTCGGTTCTTCTCGGTTCCATGATAGTGCCAGTTCGCATCTTCGTCCAGATCGTGGGGTGCTTCAAAGTCTGTCCCTTCCCCAACCAGACACAACTCCATCTCTTGGCCGCAGCACAGCCGACTGCGCGAGCCATGACCCAGCTCGCCGAGCTCCGCAAGCAGGAAGGAAACCAGTTCTTCCAGGACCAGCTCTACGAGAAAGCGATTCAGGCGTACACCTCCGCCATTGCAAGTATCGCTTTGGCCATTGCGGGCGATGACAGCGACGGACAGACACTCCGGGGACAGGCTCCTGCGGATGTGCTTGCCGCCTGTCCCGGCACGCTCGCTGCTCCATCGGCGCTAATTTGCATGAGGAATCTACGCTTCGGCACATCCAGATCCATGACAATGGCAATGCAGTCTACTACACCAACCGAGCACTGTGCCGCCTCAAGCTCTACGAATATACCAAAGCTCGCCAAGACTGTGAGCGGGCTATTGAGCTGAACCCGAAAGCAGGTTGGAGCCATCGCCAAAGCACTGATATCGCACCAGACAGCAGAGCCGACGAGTGCGGCAGGCGACACTTCAAAATGTGCCGAATCAGAAATCTGAACCCATTGGCCTGGCTCTGTCTCAGTTAAGGCTTGGTACTTTGTACGTATATGTATCTCTGCAGACGCAACCCCAGATGGCTCCATGCCTGCTGGTCAGCGATTCCAAGTCTGACCATCGACTGGTGGCTGATGCCGCGAACCATTGTGCAGCTCGGGCAGGCACTCTTGGAAGACGATGAGTCGATAGAACGGGCGGTCGTCTGTCTTGAGAAAGGTAAGCTCCTCACCCTCTCCAACGATTTGCTGTGTCGGGACCTGTTGCGATCTTGTGCACTTCATATTGGTGGCCCATCCGAGCGCCATCCAAGCATACTGCATGTTTCCTGATCCCTCGTTGCGTCCTGGACTTACTCCCGAACAGCACACCAGCTTGCCATCGAAACCAAGAGTGAGTCTTGTGCGCCAGCGTTGCAATCGGCCCCGATGCGGAGAAATGGCAGTCGGCTCCCATTTGCATGCTTCTCCTGTGCACGGGTCGGCGGAAGTTGCCGTCGCTGGGCTCGCCCATGCTCCTTGCAGCTTCACCCATCCTCGCTTGTCGGCAGCATCACTTGTTGGACTTACAGAGCCGAACCTGCGGTTGCTTGTCATTTTTTCTTGCAGTGATTTCGTTTGTCAAATCGATCGACAAGACGTACCTCCAAGCGCGCAAGAAGAAATGGGAACGTGCCGAACAGCGCCGCCGAGAGCGAGAGAACAGCTTGCTCCCGTTCCTGAAGCAGCTTATCGTACGCGAGCGAGATTCGAGGCAAGCCTGGACGCTGGGAAAGTGCCACTCGGGGAAAGTGAAAGAGCGGCGAGACATCCAAATTGACTGTGGACCCTCTCATCGGCATCGAGCAGGCTTCAATCCCATGTGGCCGACACTACGAGCAGCGCGGAAGAACTTGTAAGCCCTCGCGGACGAGCGCCATCGACGCAGAGCCGGGTCTGGTTTGGTTCCACCTCAAGGGCTCTCCGCTGGGACGGCCAGCGCATCAGTGGATCGATAAGATTGGGGCAATATCACGAACATCCCGGATCGTCTCCGCATCGATACACACGTGCTGACCGTATGTGCTCCCGCAGGACGAGCGGATTGCGCAAGTCGAGAGGCTGTTCAAGGACTTGGATGTGCTTCGCAAGCAGCAAGAGGAGGTATGCTGTCCTGTGAGGCAACATCGTCCCGCTGAAGCAAGCGGACCCATATCGCCGCTACATCGCCAGCCTCTGCGGCCACGACTGACACACATGCTCCGATGGTCCGGGCCGTGCGTGCGGCTCCATCAGCGACGATTCGTGCCTGACTGCTTCCTGGGCAAGATTCACTTTGAAGTCATGACCGATCCAGTCGTCACCCCAGCGGGAATCACGTACGACCGCAGCGAGATCCTGGAGCATCTCGATCGCATTGGAGGCTACGATCCCGTCTCGCACACGCCGCTTGATGAGGCCGACTTGGTACCAAACCGGGCTCTCAAAGGTAAGGAGACGCATGCCAACAACTCTTATCGCTAGGATGCAGCGGGTCGCCAAGACAGCGTCAACACGATTCATGGTGTATGCGCTAGCAAGCCTCTGTCGGCGCCGTCTGACAACATGCCCGTCTTCATTTCCGATCATGACAGAGGCGATCGACGAATACCTCAACGGGTAAGATACCGACCCAGAAAGGCGCCGCCTATACGTGGTCACTGAGACCTGGGGCCTTCGTGCGACATAAGTTGTTTCAAGCGCCAAATGGCTGATTCTTTTTGTTCTGTTCTCCTAGGCAAGGATGGGCTGTCGACTATTGAATCGCCATCAGTATCGGATGAAGAAGAAGAGGCCTCTGACGGCGTGTGCGCCTCAGAAGTGGTCCTCTGCAGCGTGCTCGCTGGGTGGCTCATCCGCATCTGCCCCGGGTCATGAATATAGACGTATACACCGAACGCATCCGGGTGCCCGCCACTGCTCCCGCCGGTCGACATGTTCGGAGGCTGCCACAACAGCGCCATAATCTGGACGACTAATACCAGCGTTTTCTGGAACAGGAGTGCGACATGCAAATCGGTCATTGTCCGAAAGCGTTGGCGGAGCTTGGTGTCAGCAATCCAAACCTGCGCTCAAGCATCGGGGCACTTGCTGTACCAAAGGCTCAATCAAGCATCCTGCAGATGCTCCCCTCCAGCAGCTTCTGCAGCCGCCCTTGCAATATCGGCTGTCCCACTATTCTAGAGGACACTGCGCCTTCAAATAATGCTGCATTCAGCTCAGTTTGTCTCGTGCTTCAAGACTCTATACATCGGACATCGGTACACCGAGGCGACCGCCGTTCGGTCAGCAACAGAGGGCCGGCGACACGCACGGCAACATGACGGTCCGGCCGTTTCGATCCGGTCACTTCAGCTCCGGGTATCGCTCCAGGATATCCGGGGGGATCACCCAATCTTTTGGGTTCCAGGGATCACCGTAGCAGTACGCCCGCTCTTTCATATCCTCACAAAACGTCTGGATGTCGATGCGGTGGCCGGAACGGAGGATCTTGTCGGCGAGTGCATAGCACGGCATAGTGTTGGCGCATTCCACAACATCGGTCAAGCTCGATCGGGGCTGCGATGGCGACCCACAGCAGGAGCCACTGCTGGGAGGACATTGCGTCCCCGAGGCCGGAGGATATCGGCTCGTGGATGGGTGGTCTGAGGACGAGTGGCTTGAGCGAGTTGCGCGGAACTCCAAGTTGCTTGGCCTCGAGTTTGCCGGATACTGATCGTGCGGAGGAGGTGGGGCGGGTGGCCGTACAAATGTTCCCGAGGCATGGGCATCGGGCTGTCTGGGTGTGAACAGTGAGCGAGAGGGCGCCTCCGAGAAACCACCGAGGGGCGATTCCGACGATTGAAGTGGTAGCGGCAGCATGATTGGCGAGCCGCCTTGGTGGGGAAATCTATGCGACAGAGTGTTGCGCGCCGATGGAGCTGCATGCGGCTGGCGAGCCGAGAGCGTATATCCAGTGGGCGTTGGAGGGCAGCATGCTGTCGAAGCCGGAGAAAGCGACATCCGGCTGTCCGGAGATGTGTACGGATAGGCCGAGGCGAGATCTCGAGGCATGGGGGTGCCCGACCGACAACAGCCCGATGCATTTTGTCTGGCTCGACTGGACTCGTAGCCATGGCTCGGGTGCTGGAACGAAGTGGTCGAGCAGCCCGAAGGTGACGAGGATGCCGAGGGATGGAATGCTGACAGGTCTGGTGACGGATGGATGTCGCTTGGCGAGCCACTTGACCGGCCGATGGTCGCAATCTGCAGCAGGCACGAGGCGGCCCGGGACGACGCTGGGTCCGATGGGTCATCGAGCGTCCGTCTCCGCAAGAACGGCGGTGGTCGTGGGTGGACTGGGTCGGCTTTGAAGGATCCGATTCCGGGGAATGAACGCTTCGCCGGCGCATGAGGCTGCGAGCGGCGCTCGTCGGGCTCGGAGGACCAGCTGCGGCCATCGTATTCGGCCATATGGGGCTCCCCTCTTGAGTCGACAGGTAGGCCGCCACGAGATAGCCTTGGCGAACGAGGAGGCAGGATGGTGCCGGAATATGAGTCTCGGGGACTTGACGACCCACTCGGCGGCAAGGCTCGGTTGGGCGATATCGGAGCGGCAGCAGTGAGAGTCAACTCTGGTGCCTGCACCAGTGTCGCTGAGGATGTCGGCAATGCTGCCGAGGTGGATGCCGAAGCCTCGGTGACCGATGCCGAGTTGGTCGCTGTTCCAGACAAACGAAGCGCAAAGTCTTTGTGGTCACTGAGAAGTCCCGCAGCCGCATTGGCGAGGCTCGTCCTCTGTTCAGACCAAGCGGGTGTCCGGCTGTCTCGAGCTTCCAGTGCAGGCTCCTCATCAAGGTGGTGAGCCACGTCCTGTATGAACTCGATGAGCTTGGCGAGCTGCTCTTCGTAGAGCACAATGTCTCGTCGGAGTCGGATATTATCGTGCTTTTCTTCGGTGCGCCGTGCTGGATTATCGAAGACGGCAGTGGTACCGGCAAGTGGCAGAATATGGCAAAAGGAAAGAATGGCGTCGATATGTGAGCTGGGTGTGAGCTGGGTGTGAGCTGGGCGTGGATGCTGGGAACGAAATGGGATGAGGACCGCAGGCAATGTTCAAATCGACAGGGACTGGGTTCAAATGGAGCCGGATCCAGTGGAAGACCGGCAAAAGACGAAGGCGGTGGATCCTGAAGGGTTTGCAAACGAAGCCATTGGGGCGACATCAAACGGGTGAAAACCAAGCGAGCGAATCGTGAGCAAGCGCCAGGCTCACCTCGAAGCAGCCGCTGGGCCTCTCGGTTCCGCTCACGTCGATAGGCTGCGTAATCCTGGCTCTTGGACTTCATTGAATCGTTCCTTTTTGAAGGAGCAGATGATGGATGGATGTCAGAGGTTTGGGGCAAGCAAGTGTACTGGGTTCGATTGGAGACGGCTGGTTTGATGAGAACGGGAGCTCTGGACACGAGCCGGGTGCTATCGGAGCCAACGGAGCCAACGAAGCCAACGAAGCCTCGCTGAGTGTCGCTGAGTCATCAGAGCGAATCCGCTGATGCCCACCTTCCCGGAGTTATCGCAGAGCGGGGCTGGTGTGGCGATTGCCGATCGATCGGCAAAGATTGGGCGAGTGATAGGATGCCACTGGACTGGCTCGGTCAGAGGGACGATCGATGGGTCGACGGCAGGTGGTCCAGGCGATGGGGCGACGGACGGATCGATTGTCGACGAGGCGGATCGAGCGGGCGGATGGATGGATAGATGGATGGAGGGAACGACGGAAACGAGAGAGAAAATCGCCTGGTGGCGACGCAATGCCGCACAAGGCCGCCAACAAAAGCGCTCGACGATGGACATGCTGGCTGGGAGATGCTCCATCACAGCGGCCATCTGCGCCAGCCGTCATAGGATATACATCAGACTGACGGCATCTGCATCAGCCGCTCGCCATGCCCAACGGCGAATCGGCCAACGCCGCTGTGCAGAAGACAGGCATGCGATCTCGGACTACGATCTGGCGGACTGCATGCAATTCCAGGAGAGAGCGAAATCAGGACACTCGCTCCTTCGAGAAGTGTGGGTCCGGTATTTCATTTTTTTTCTTTTCTGAGCTTACGGTAAAAAAAAACAAAAAGAACGAGGTCACCACAACAAAAGGACAAACAAGACAATATGCATAAGGATTCACAGGAAAAGAAAAGAAGGGCGGTCAGCGGCACCGCAGCACTCCAGCGGAAGCCAGCGATGCTATGCCTCTAAAGCACACGCATCTATTCTTCCTTGCGGGGGTTGACAATGGCACCCTTGGCGACCTTCTCCAGAACCTCCTCAAGGAACAGCTCCTCGGGGAGAGTGGCCTGGATCTCGGCGTGGATGCCGTCCAGTCGCTGGCGGAGCGAGGCCTTGGACGAGGCGTAGAGCATGCGGGAGCGGATCTTGGAGTTGTCGGGGGCCCTGCATCGCCATGATCAGCCAGGATTGCGAGATGAAGAGGGGGCAATGGGCGCCCTGCTGTTAGCACGGATCTCGACTCGAGCAAATCAAGACACGCCAAGGCAGGACAGAGTGGATCCATGGGGGTGAATCGCCTCCACTCTGCCTACGATGCCGACGCAGTCTCGTCCAGACGGAATACGGACCACATGAAGAACAGAAGCTTGTTGCGGACACCGTCAGCGGGGGTCTCGTATTCGATATCGTAGACACCGAAGCGGCCCTCGTCAACGGGGAACTGCTGGATGAAGGTGTTGTAGGTCTCGACGGGGCAGGCGTTGGGGATGTGCTCCTGGGCCTTCTCGATGATGATCGACTTGCCGTCGTTGGAAATCTTGTAGATGATGTAGACAAACTTGCGGCGAAGCTATGGCGCAGGAAGACCCCAGGAGGCTCGAGGTTAGGCATACGCGACGACGTCATGGTGCCATGGCACTGCCGAGCATCAGGAAGGTCGCCCCCGTCCTCGACGGGGACATGGTGATCCGGATTGGATCGGAGGACGGCGTTACCTTCATCTCATCGTAGCTGGCGATGGCTTCGCTGCTGACACCGACACCGGAGGACTGCACAGGAACGGATCCGATTCAGCAGATGCGATTGTGATGAAACGTGAGGCAGTGTGACGAGGGGGGAGGAGGCAAATGAGACCGGGGTTAGTATCCGGAATTGCAGACAGCGGACAGCGGCCTCTGGAGGCGTCAAGATGAGTCACAGCAAGAGGGTGGACGAGACGCTGCCGGGTTTGCAGGCCCAGGTCCGGAGCGATCGGTTCTGCACGATCGAGGCGCCCCAGGCGGAATCGGGAGAAGCCAAGCCAGAGGCGATCGCTTGGTAGCGAAGTATCGGATATCGCCGCCGCCAACAACAACAACGACAACGACGACATGTCCCAACACGTAATCGCTGCGACCGCACGATTCCCAGCAACGCTGCGGCTCGGACATCGATGGCTCCAAATCGATGGTCGTGCGGCATTACTGGGCGAGGGTCGGCTGCGCCAAACTAGAGAGGGCTGCCCCTGCCCTGTACCGGGAAACACCAGAGAGAGAGAGAGGGAGACGTTCCAGCCAGACATTGGACCGGCGCAACGCATCTTCCCTCCCATGATGGCCCCAGATAGCGCAGAGGCATCGGTATGGCACACCAAACCGGCCGGAAACGCACAGCCGCGGCCCGCAAAAAGCGAGAAGACGAGCAACGGAAGCGGCAGGCCGGGACTCGCAATGCAAGGCAAGGCAAGGCAAAGATGCGAGACGAGATCGAGCGCCCGAACGAGACCCAGACTGGACGCAGACCCCGCAGCGCCAGTCCCGCAGCGGCCTGCACAGCAGATCGCCAGAGGCAATCGACGACATACCATTTTGGAAGTGGATCGACAGGGGGGAAAGACGGGCTGGGATGGGAGGAGATGGGTTTGTGGGCCAAGACCAGGACCAGCAGCGCTTTATACGACCTATGCGTGTGTGTGTGTGGCAGAGCACGGCCACAACCTCTCTCGGCGGGATCTCGGCGGGATCTCGGCGGGATCTCGCTGGCGTCTCGTCCTCGGACGGCCCAGCAGCCGCACCTGCCAGGCCCGGACATGTCTGGCGTGGCTGTCTGCGTCTCGTCTGCATTCGCAGACCAGCTGTCCACGGCCTGCCGTGCGTCTGCTCGTCGCCGGAACATGCGCTCTGCATATGCCCGTCGGTCGGCAGGAGCCAACCTCGCCTCGTCCTGGATCCTCGCGGGCTCGCCTGCGACACATCCACCCTCAGGCTCGGCCACAGCAAGGCTGCGGGGCTGGTCGGCGCCCGCGCCTTATTGGTCCGGCGGTGGCCCGAAAAGGAAGCTGACGGCGTTTCATTCCAGCAGAATGAATTTCATCAGCGCTCTCCACCCCCCACACCACATCGACAACGCCGAGGCGCCTGTGGGAAAGACCCGGGGCGGAGGCACTGCAGGAGCCGGGAACTGCGTCTGACACCGAACCGGAGATCGCCGAGCAGATCGCCGAGCAGAGGGGGTGAGAGAATGACGCCCAAGCGCCTGCACTGCATCATGGCTGTGGTCGCGGAGCCGCATCGTGTTCGGTCCAGATTTGCAGTGGCCATACAACCCGCAACATGAAAGCAGAGAATCAATAGATTCCCATAGATTAAGCGACCACGCAAAAACCACAGCCACTGTCCAGGAATGTCGGGGGTGTCTTGAAGAGGGAGGGGGGCATCTTGCAACGACATGTTCGTTCCACGGACAGAGTGTCGAGGCACTGTCGGAACGGCCGTTGGATTGGGGACTGAGCCTTAGCCTTAGACCGAGAACTGGCCGTCGTCGCTGCGGATGTAGGTCGAACGGGCAGCCTCCTGCAGTACAGAGGGGACGCATGATTCATGAAACGGATGAGCGGGCTGCAAGCGAGCAGGTCGTCACGATGACTCCTCATGCCCGCATCCCCATACCATTACTCTTGCAGCGCAGCGCATTCCCACGCCGACAGGCCTCACATCACGGCGCACCGCCTCAGAGCATCATTGCCCGACATGATCCACCGCATCCATATATCGGCCACACGGCGAACACTCACCTGGACGACGCCGCTGCGAACACCCATGCTGACGGCCTCGTTACGAGCACCTTCGAGCGTGTGGCCAGCAGCGCGGTTAAAGTCGTGGACCTGCTTCCAGAGGTACAGAGAGGCGAGGCCACCGCAGATCCAGCCAGACAGGGAGATGATGCAAAAGACTCCGGCGACGATCTTGCCGTCCGAAAGCGCCGCAAGCATGTTGATAAAGCCGGCCGATCCAGCACCAGGGATGCCAACGCCCATGTAGAAGCAGAAGGCAATGTGTGCGCCGTTGAAGAGCAAGAAAATGTCTGAGTTGCGGTGCAGAAGGAGTGAAACGATCAGCGACTGTTGGCACAGGTCGAGCAACGCCCCAGCGACAGTGAAATAGCATCGGGAGGATCGGGCTGGGCGCGCGGCGTCGGCCGAATCCGCCAGACTTACAAAAGTAGAGCGAGTTGTCTGTTTTGAAGGCGCTGTAGATGGGACGGTACCTGCGCGATCGACAAGGCAGCAAAGAACGCATCAATGAAACTGGACGCATCGGTGAAACCGGACGCAACAATCCAGGTGGGCGCGATGGTTGCTGTTTGGACCTTCTCCAACACGACCGTGGCGAATACTGCACTGGGTGGCTATTCAGACAGGAGCGGCTATTCTGGTCCAGTGATTGCGCTTCTGCAGCCTGTGGCAAAATACGAACCAAAGGTAGAACGAGGCGGCGCTGATAAAGAACACTGTGCAGGACGAAGCAGATGGACATGTCAGGGCACATCCACGGAACAACCGAGAATCCGTTGTCGCGACGCAGCCGGCAAGGGTTCCTCGATAAGGTGGCGCAAATGGAGAGCCGTTCCCATTGATGTGATTCTCTCCTCAGATGATCCAGTCGGTTCAGAAACGGTCTGCTCCCAACATCGATCTCGATCGATCGCTTCGGCTGCATCATCGACGGAACCGATCACTTACTGTACACGATGCTGACCTGGAGAAGAGGAGCGGGTTGGAGAGAGTGAGAGCAGTCCCATAGGTGAGTTGGCGAGCATTGTTCGAATCCAAACCGCTGCTCGGCTTCAACTCCGATTCTGTCGCGGCATCACGCTACAGGCCAGCTGCGGCAATGGGCAGACGAAACACGGGCGATGGCGAGAAATCGGCGATGCTTACTCCAAAGTCCGTGGCAACAGCGGGCAGATTGCTGGGGTGCGAGAGCAGCAGCGTCAGGCACGAGAACATGTTGAAGATCAGGAAGGCCACGGTCGCCAGCCAGAAGCGATAGATGTTCCACATCAGCGGGCGGGACTTTTCGGGAACCTCGACGTCAATGTCGTGGTAGATGTACGGATAAAAGGGCGGCCAGTTGGGTGGGTGCAATCCACTCCGTTCCAGCGCCTCGGTCTTTTGGCGGAGGGTTGCTTCCCGGGCGGCCAGCTCGCGCTCACGCCTCAGCAAGTCCTGTTCTTTGGCTGAGAGGGCGGCGTCGGTCTTGGACGGGATCGATGTCGGGAGCTGAGTCGAGGCCGAGGTGGAGCTCGACGGCAGCTGGGAAGTCATTGGGATCGAGAAATCGGCGGCCGGATGCGAATGCAGGTCGTCGCTGGCGCGAGGGGCGCCAAGGGCCGCATAGGTCGATGTGCTCAGCGAGCTCTGGATGGACGGATCGGCGAAGGGGTTGGCGAGATCCTCCTCGATGCTGAAGGGGTTCTGTCCAGCGGCCATGGTGGGTTGCTTGTGGGCTGTTGGCTACGGTTCTGGAGGGCAAAGGAGAAGTGCAAGGATGGGATGGGAAGGGAAGCGAAAGCAAGCTCAGTCAGAAGGCAGCACGGGACTGGTGCTCGGTGTCGGGTCTGAAGGAAGAACGAAATAAAATGAGGTCTTGGGGACGGTCGAAGGGGAAGGGAGGGAGGGAGGGCTCTGAAACGGGCGGGTGGAGAGATCGGGTGATGGGAAGAGAGGCAAGCGGGGAGGGGCAGGAGCGTCGGGGGGTGAGGGAAAGGAACGAATCCGGCGGCGGCTGCAACACAAGGCAAGGCGTTGGAGATGGTGCGAGACGAGAGGCAGCGGCGAGACATGGCGGGAACGGAAGGCACGCACCGAGGAGTTGACGGATGCAAAGAAGGCGCTGCCGAGGAGGGCGATGAATGGCCGCGACGAATAATCAGCGGTCGATGGCAGGACAGACAAAGATGGATCGATGGCAGGATGGACAAAGATGGATCGCAGGAGAATCAACCGGCCGATGGCGATGCGACCGACCAGGGCGGCGAAGCGACACAATGGCGGTGGAGGGCACTGCCACAGGATGCGGCGCTGCAGCCCTCCGAGCGCCGGCCTGCCACCTGCAGGGCGCTGATTGGCCAGCGAACAGGGGCACAAGGCCGCCCAGCCCTTGGCGATGCGGATTGCTCTGGTTAGGGGCGGCTGCGATTTGCTGACGGGTGGTTCAGGGAGATCGAGGGAGCATCCAGCGCCGAGATCGACACCGACGATGACGATGCCGAGAGAGCAGCAAAACGGTATCTGCTGGAAAGCAGCGCAAAAGATATCGCCCAACGTGGGGGTCGAACCCACAACCTTGAGATTAAGAGTCTCACGCTCTACCGATTGAGCTAGCCGGGCTGGTTGCCAGAGGTCAACGGCGCACTGCTTTTGTCGCGGGTGCAGCGCTTCTCCTCCCCGCCATGCGACGCGGCCTCGGCGACGCCGTGCTGTCGAAGCCGATCCGGACACTGTTGGGAGCGAGCCTTTGGCAAGGACGAGCACGGACCAATGGTCACGGCATCGCTGAGCCGCCGATGCCAGCACGAGCGACTCGCCAAAGCAAGAGTGCAGTCAAAGCAGAGAGACTGTGCTGCCAGGGGGGAGGCTGACTCGCTCGGAGCAGCGATGGGAGGATGCAGTCGAGTCGCTGCGCTGGGACGCTGATGTCTTGGATCCGGCTGGGACGGCCAGACGGACGGCCAGACGGACAACCAGACGGACAACCAGATGGACAACCAGATGGACAACCAGATGGGGGCAGAGTTGGCTCGCATCGCCAGGGGCAAGCAAGCGCCAGGACCATGTGGATTGCTGCCGATCACGTGCGGCGTGTGGCGTGGGAACATGGGCCAGCATCGAGATTCGCTCTCTCGAGTGCTTTCTGGAGCTGGGCTGCAGCCGATACTCGGCTGGGACGGAGGAACAGCTGCATGATCACCAGTTGCAGCCACGGCTCGCAGTGCATCAGCATCGCTCCTTCGGTTGAGATCCAAGTCACATGCATTCTGGGCATTCTGTCCCAGGCAGCCATTGTGTCGATCCAGCAGCAGGACATGCCCTCGCCTTCACCCCGATCCGCCCTTGCAGATGCACTCTGTAGACTCCCGGGCATCCTCCGTCGAATTCGCTGCATCGATGCTGCTCCACGTGCCGCTGCCATGCTGCTGCCCGTGCTGGCCTGGGGTTTTGGCGCGAAAGCCAGGGTCGCCCCGGCGGAGCGAGCCCGCCATCGTCGGCCCATCGACCAGCACCCTCTGTCCTGCCCAAAGCGCTTCCTGCCCGGCACGAAGCCCTCGGCCGTTCGCAGCATCGATCTCGCCAACCGGCCGCTCTTTTCCGTCGACCCGGACCAATATAGGCCTGGCTTTGCAGCTCGTTCCCGCCCCGACTCGAGCAACCATCTCTCTCGCCTCGATCCACTTGCCCCCCGCAATTTTGCTTGTGTGGAGCGTCTGTCGACTCCCCGACCCCTGCTGCCTGGTCTTGCGCCGTTGCTGCTCTGACACCCCGACACCATCGGTGTGGGCATATAGCATTGTCGTCGATCCGCTCTCTGTGGTAGCGCCGCAGCCGATCCCTGGCACCACCCAACCTCAGCGAGTCCATCCGTCGTCCTGTTTGTTTCACACATCCACCATCCTCCCAAGCGGTCGCACATCCGTCCCACTTTCCGGACAACCTTCAACCACCGACCGCCAGGAAGCTCTCAGGCTCGTCGACTCTCCCGGCGCACAGCCGTCAAGCTCCGCATCTCGTTCCTGACACAAGCAAATCTCGCTTCACCTTAAACAAGTGCGGCTCGATCATCTATTGATTCCCACGCTTCCCCAGCATCGTCTCGAGCAGTTCTGTCATGGAGATGCACACCCGCCGCTGCGACCCTCCCAAGACACCGCCCAGGATCCTGCATCCTCTACCCATAGAACATACGCAAAGTCTACTCGCGACTCCGTCTTCGCACAGATATGCTGCCTTCAGCAATAGTCCCGCCCATGCTCGCAAGAGGCCGCGGTCGCCGTCGGCGGTGCCTGATCGAGATGTAAGCAGCAGCAGCAACAGCAACAGCAGTGGCGGTCTGTCGCTCGATGATGCTCGCTCTTGCCCAAACTTGTGGAAGACCCCGCAGAAGCCCCGACCCAACTTCAAACAGCTTTCCACGCCATTCCGGCAGCATCGCTCTCCAAAGTTCGCCGATACCGCCGAGGAGCTCGAGTTCTGGAGCACCCCGCAGACAAAGAGACTGGCCGTCATGGACTCTCCGTCGTCTGCATCTCCCTTCCCGCTACATGTGCACCACAACTATCATCAACAACACTCAGACAATAATCACCATCACTCCACCAACAATCAACACCATCACGACCACGACCCCGAGCAGCACTCGCTCGCTACTCTGCTGCCGCACGACAGCGCCCAGGCCAGCAGCCTCCGCCCGGTTCCAGCGACACCGATCCGCTCGTTCTTCCAGAGCAGTTCATTCCAGTCCCTAGATTTGACTTCGCCAATCAAGCCCCCCTCCCTCTTTGCCTCGCCTCGAACCATGGCATCGGCGCCAAAGACCCCCAGTACGGCTCGGTCCCTGGCGTCCATCCACTCCCGTCTCTCGGCATCGAAGAGGCGACTGCCTGAGGCCGAGAACCCCCGCAAGCATGCCTCCGAAGAGGCCGTCCAAGTGCCCAACTTGACTCACTGCAGCAGCATGAGCACCACAAGCTCGACAGATGCACTTTCGCCAGCCAGCCGTGCCGAGGCTTCACTTTCGCCCTTTGATAATGATCCCGACACCAGCCAAGCTCTTTCGGCACCAGCAACGACATGCAGCTTCCTCCACAATCTGCCCAAGCCCGACCAGCTGCCCTTTGTTCTCGCCCAGCAAACGACTCCGACCAAGGGCCAAGCGATTGTCCGAGAGCCCGGCGGCAAGGTGCCTTACTCGCCATTCCATCGATCTGCCTCGCGGACGCCAACAAGTGCCTGCGTCAGTCCGAGCCCGCTCACTCGCTTTTTCACTCACCAGTCGGGCTCGCACAGTATGCTCCCGCCGCCGTCGCCATCAAAGAGGCAGAGCCTTCGACAATGTCGAAACCCAAAGCTCGAGGCCCTCTCGAGCGCGACATCGAGGGATCTGTTCAAGAGCCAGAACTCACCACTCATACCACCGCGGACCCGTCCAGATCCGGGCCACGATGCCGGCGCAGGCTCGGCAGCCGGTGAAATATCACGACATCGGATACAGAACAAGACTCATGACTGGGCTTCTCTCGATGCGGAACTTATGTCAAAGATCGGGGCCTACCTTGATGATCCGTCAGCGCGGAGATGTCAGAGTGTATGCCGCCGCTGGGCAGAGGGCTTTAGAGCACAGCCGCCTTCACCCATCTGAATACGCCGCGGTCTCGTAGTTTCTGCTGCTGACGCTACTCCGATATTGATGTCTGCTTCTAATCGCCTCTAATGTTGTCCTTTGTAAGCTTGTCTATAGTTTCCTCCCCTCCCCTTTTCCTGATATTTTCTTTGCACCTGGCTTTGAGCCGGGTGGCCAAAGCCCCGAGTGTCGTTGCTGGCTGCGCCAACAACCGATCGCCTTCATGGGATCCATCGTATCGATATCCCGGCAGTAATAATCTGAATTGTGATGACTAAACGTGAGCTGAGGGACACCTGGCTCTTGATTTATCGACGATTTCTCTCTCTCTCTGGATCTTGAATATACTCCCGCTAATTGATGAGTCTACCATCCGCCTGTGCATAACTGTACCGTCGAATCGGCCAGAGACGGCAGATAATCACGGCAAACTTATTTGAAACGAGGCACCTTCACACACAGATCGGTTGATGTTGATCGATCTGGCTGGACGGCTTTGATCGGTACCCAAACCAGCGATATTGCCCTTGCCCTGCGTCTTCCTCCCTCACAGGGAAATGACTTGGCCCACTTGACCGGGTGTGCGATATGATCCGACTATGTCGTGTTGGTCCGAATGAGACGATGTGTCTCGATGTTACTTCAACATGATGCACCACTCTATGGGAGCTTGTGATCCGCCCGCCGCTCGAGCTGCTTCGGTTTTGAATAGAGTATTTGCGATACGAGTCGCTCATCGGATAAACACAGACTCGGCTTGCGTCTCTCAATACACGGTTGGAAGGTATCGCTGGAGATGACCACCAGAGCCGTTCGCAGAGACGACGTCATCATACTGCCAGGCGAGCCGTGACATCAGGTTGGTCCTGTCTCTCCAATCACGGTACCGCGCCCGCTCAACGAATGCCCTTCCCATACATCAGTGTTCATTCTCGATCCATCAATTCGGGGCTCTCTTGGACGTTGCTCCAATATCTCCGTTTTCCGTGGGGGCAACCGGTCCCCTGCATATAACGCCGCCATCCTGCCTTCCCGTTTCTGCTTGGCTCCACAGCCGAACTTTGCTCCTGGCTCCAGCAGCCCTCCACCATTGAAACGAGCGACCAGGCCGGCCATGGGGTCCAGCCTACTCCGTCGCTATCTGGCTACGTGTGCGGCCTTGTGGATGCTCCATGGGATATCGGAGCATTCCCGCTGCTCGGCCCAAAGCTTCAGCGCTCTTTATGAGTCCGACTGGACCAACCTCAACGCGTCGTATGCTTCGTTCTGCAACATGAGCCTTAACAACTCCTTTGGATGGGATGGGGTCGCGCCCAGACTCCAAGTAAGGATAGGAGGATGGTCCTCCAGGTTGCTTGGATCTCACGCACTTGGACCTGGGGCCTGTTCGATTTGCCATGCGGACATTGTATGCAGCGTGAGGCACATCTCGGTTTCGTTGGATGCAGAGGCGGAGAGAGATCCTGATGGTGCATCTCTAACAGCGGATCTTTGAATCGCGGCCCCATAGGAGCCCCAGCGGACAATCATTCTCGAGAGCGGTGCATGGGACAGCGCGCGGTGAGTCCTCATGCTGCTGGACGATCGGTCTTTGAACCGAGTGCTCCTCTTCGCGAAATCGGTCATGAGACAGAATATTCCGTGCGCTGGCGCCACCAATGCCCCCTGCTAACACAGCCCCACCGATTCGCTGATGCCTCTTTCAATGCTGCGCCCGCCCAATATGACAGACTGTCGACCCATATCGTCGAGATCCTCATCAGAGAAGTACTGGGGTACAAAGTTATGGTCAAGGAGTATGTTGGCGGTCGGTAACATCGCTGGCAGACAATCCTCGCTCTGGGTTTGCTGAGCCGGTGCCAGTCACCACGTTGTCTTGTCTTCAAACGCCTCTCTGCCATAGGTGTGCCGGACTCCCATCCGACCGAGTGTTTAATGCTGTTTGTGCCCTCCACAATTACATCCTTCGCAGGAGTTACCACCGGCAATCGCGTCAAGTATCAGATCGTGGACGCCGCTGTCGAACTGTGGACCTCCGACGGTCAGTTGATCCTGTGTTTTTGGTTCCAGGATGCAGCGGCGGGGCTGGCGACCATGCAACGGGAAACTGAGGCTACTTGGTCGGATGGTTGCAGCGAGCTACTACAACCAAATGGTGTTGTACGAGCACTCGATTCTCGATGCCGGCAAGAGTGGATATACGGGTCAGATCGGATGGTGTGTCCCAAACTGGTGAGTGATTCTCTGGGGGTGGGCAGTATCAGCCCTTCGATATCCAAGATGCAAGCCGACATGGGAGAAGGGGCCGGCGTTCCGAGTGTGCCAAAGATCGATACGGGTCTAACGACCGCGATTGTGCATCTTCTCCTGGCGGCGATCCTCAGGGTTGTTCAGGCGTATTCAAACTATTACATGGACTTTTGGAGGTCGCTGCGGATCCCGGCGGCGCTGTCGATCTATCCGCGCTCGGGAATGGGGGTGCACATGACGATCAACAATCCGCCCCAGCCGACCTGCACTGGCATCACGGGTGGCTGTCAAAACGGAACTTGTGAGTGCCCCGCTTCATGTCGTCGGATATCGCCTGGTCTCGCGCATAATTGTGCGCCAGTGCAGTTGCAAAGTACACAGCCCGTTGCTGTTCGATCTGATCTGTCGTGTCTGGGTTTTGCGTGCCCCACAGATGTTCCTTCCCAGTGCATCAACAACACCCACTGTGTCGGTAAGCGTCGGTCAGCACCGTGCAATCCATGAAATGCACCAATTTGGTCAGTGCTGAAACGACCAGAGGCTAATCCTGCTCTGCCTCCGATCCAGAGTTTCTGTCCTATGGTAGGCACGCCGATACAGGCGGTGATATGCGGCATTTTGTGCCGAGCGGGCTCGATCCTCGATCCAGAGAGAGAGACAATCCATCCGCAAGATTGATCCCTCCCATGGGTGCATTCGCTTATTGCTTTCGCTGAATATGTGAATTGCCCGGCGTGAATCTCAGGGCCAGGATACACACCCTTTTACAGCGAGCGCCTCATTGACGGACTGAAACTGAACATCACGGTCAACTACATGGTTCGTGACAATTCAAGCCTGGAATCCCTGGCTATTGGCTGCATGTGTTCGGGATGATGTTTGGTGCGGTAGCAGTGCAGATATTGACAACACTCTGTTGACAACCGAACTACACATCGGCGAACCACACATCGATGAACCACACATCGGCGAACCACATATCGTTGCTCTGCCTCAATGAACACTATGACCAACACCCAGGATCCCGCGAGAGCCGACGCATACATCATCAGTCAAATAGCCGCTCGGAATCCAATTCTGTTTTACTGCTGGAGTCCCACGGTCTTGGGCGCCACGTACGTTGCATCGCTGCCGAGATGGCAAAGGCGCTTCTGAGCCATGATGAGTTTTTTGGCCGTGCTCTGACTGCTTTTGTGGCTTGCCATAGACAAAACATCACCCGCATACCATTTCCAGAAGATAATTCGGACTGCATCGCAAATTTCTTGAACAGTACGTCGGAAAACATACACGGGGATGCTGTCGCAGAGGGCCGAAAATGGGGGGGGGACAGTCACTGCAGTTCCGTCGACAGCGAATCGCAGCAATCAGGACTGTCGAATGACGACCTTGCACATCGCTTCTCCTTCCCGTACTTAACGTTGCTTCCGTAATCAGATCGAGCGAACACTTCGGTAGCCTGCGATTACCCCGCTGATTTGCTGTTCAAGCTGACAACGACGTCTCTACCAACGACGTTTCCGTATGTGACCTCCCTGGTGAGTGCGATCGTCTCTGCGTGCCACTCTGTTCGCGCGGCGCCGGCTTGGCCGGGAGGTTTTGCAATATGCCGCTCTCACCGCCACACTGTCTATCAGCTGCAACGCTTCTCCATGACCAACAGCGATGTCGACAGCATGCTGAGCGCTCTGTCCGGGGGTACAATGAGCTATGGCGATGTGGCATGTAACTGGCTGCATAACAACGAAATCGTCTGGAAAACATGGATCCCGTCGCCGCCGGTGCTGGACGTGGGTGAGTAGATCTTTGGATGCAGGCTCGATATTTCACAGCGATCTAGCTCCTGAATGACATTGGAGTGCATCCGCGCTAAACGCTATCACCTGACAGCGTCCTGCGGCGTTGGCATGGGCAAGTATTCCATCGGGCTCATGACCGAGTGTCTATCCTGTCCGGTTGGGAGCTACAACTGGCAGGCCAACAACACTGGGACGTGCACCCTCTGCCCCACCAACGCCAACTGTGCCGGCGGCACGCTGGTTGTGCCGTCCGAAAACTACTGGCTCAACAGTCTCTCGACGACAGTGGCAGACATTTATGTAAGCGGCTGACCATCGGCGGTCGGGGAGGATACGGCGGCAGCGGCATCGAATCGGCAATTCTATCGCATCGGACCGCAACAGCGCCGTTGACAGGCGGTTTCATCGTTTCATTTGACAGGAATGTCCCGTCGATGGCGTGTGTTGCCCAGGTACGCACTGCAGATGCCTGGCTGGACCGAACGCTGGGATGTCATTTCATGTCGAATCGTGGCCCGCTGGAACATCGCAAACCGCACCCAGCTGCGTCGAATCGCAGCAATCGGGCCTGTGCACAAACCGCTAATGCCGCTTTGCACACACCGCACCTCCCAGGCGGAGCTTGCAACATCACGAACCAATGCGCCCCGGGCTTTGCAGGGGTTTTATGCAGCGATTGCGCGAGTCCAGAACATTATATGTGGGGAGGTATGCGAGTTCTCCTGCTGCTTGCTTCGTTGCTGCCGCTCGGTCTCCATCGCCGCGAAACTCACACATCCGTCGCCTATCTTCACCATCTCCTCCTTGAACACAAGGCGAGTGCGTTACTTGCCCGAACAACATGCCCGGCCCCTCGTTTTACAACGTGTTGCTTGGCACCCTTGCGTTTGTCGTTGTCTTGCTGCTTATCCCCAAAGGCGCAGGCCCGACGATTGAGATCCTGGTGAGCACCGGTGTCATAGCTGAGCCTTGCGCTCATAGTACATACCGAATGGATTCGATTCATCTGTCGCTTGTGACATCTGCTGATCGTGTGTCGGTCTGGCCACAAGACCTTCTATTTCCAAGTGGCGAGCCTGATCACCGACCGGTTCGGCATCCACCAAGTCCTGAGCGTGATCTCGCTGAACATGGACGTCCTGCCCAAGTGTCTGGTACCACTCAGCGGCATGTTCAAGATCCTGTTCATCTACGCATCGCCGGCGCTGATGTTTATGAACCTCTCATGGGTCCTGGGGCTCTGTTGGCTCTTTTCCAAGTTCGCGCCTATGCGTGCAGTCGAGGTTATCTCCAAGCGGGCGCCGGCCTATCTGAAACACCACTCACTCGCCGAAAATGCCATCCACACGAGCGTCGAGGTCGCCACGTTCTGCTTTCTGCCCATGATCGAGGCCGCGACGACGCTGCTGGACTGCAGGACGATCGCAGGGACAAACGTGCTCTACCAGGCAGCCTCGACGCCGTGCTGGAAGGGGATGCACCTTGGTGCCGGAATCTTTGCGATCATCGTGATCACGACCCTGCTGGGTGCCGTGCCTGTCTCGCTGCTGGTCTATCTTCGGTCGCTCAAGGTCAAGAGGCAGCTGGTCTATGTGACGCACGATACTACCTGGTAACTTCCGCACGGACGGCGCTTGTGTTGCTGCTCGTGCCCATGATTTAATATGACCGTGCCGAAGGAGCCACGACAGCAGAAATATGCTGATGCTGATGCTGATGCTGATGCTGATGCTGATGCTGATGCTGATGCCTCCTCCTGCTCTCTACTTTCCGCTTCCATCGGCGGCTGCATCTTTGCGACCATGTCTGTCTTTGGAAACAGGCACCGCCTCTTGTACAAGCCCTTCAGGAAAAAGTACTACTTTTGGCTGCCAGTGGCCCTCTTTGAGCGAGGCTTTGTCCTGCTGATCTTTGTGGCATTCTCGGGCACCGACAGTAAGCAATCGCTCTGGCTCTGGGTGGGAGAGAAGCAAATCGAGTGTGGACAAGTCCTTGTGTGTCTCACAAGCCAAAATTGCTGCCGTGGTCTCTGTCCTTGGCACATCAATAGCATCGCTGACCCGTTCTTGCTGACGCTTGCTCGCCGCATACATCCACAGAGTTCACCATGAACAACTCGCGAGTCTTCTTGTTCTTTGTCCTGAGCATCGTGCGGATGTACATCCAGCCCTACCGCCAGCATGCCGAGAGTCGGCTCAACCAAGAGGCATGTCTCTGCTGGCTGGTGCTGTCGTCGCTCAACTATCTCTACCTCTTCAACTGGACGACAAACGGCGCCGTTGCTTTGCTTGACGCAGCCATGGTTGTGGTGCTGCTCCTGCCGATCGTCTCGTTTGTGTACTGGCGCAGCCACCGAGTCGTTCAGCGGATGAAGAGCAAGGGCCTTGCGGACGACCGATCAGCCGGCAGCCACAACTGCCTCTCGGACGACGCCATAGCCACGATCCCGTCCAAGGTGCGCAAGTCCCAGAACATCGAGGGCGAAGCCTAAAGCCCCGGGTTGCCAAACAGAGACATACCGTAGCAGCCCCAGCAGTGCTTTGGCGAGCATTTGAATAGCATTCATTGGTAACTGTGGTCTTTGGGCGTGTTGAAAACGGTGGGGGGGGGGAGTGACTTTCCAGTGCAATAGAGCTGCCGACGGCCATGGAAGCACGCTGTGCACAGCATTGTCAATACTGCTTCAGAATAAATATGTATTGGCTGCATATGCAGTGGCAATAGAGATGGCTGACAACGATCTTGACTCGCGCTGACGCTGAGGATGGGTTTTGGGCTGTATGCCAACCGCGATGCCCGACCCAGCCACAATCGGCCGTGACAACGGGTCGAGTGAGGGGCTTGTCTGGTGCGGCTCATTCCGCCGACACCATATATCTTGTTGTCGTTTCGTTAGGGGGGAGGTGCCTCCACCCTCCATCACTTTTCGGACTTGTCCTTCTTCTTGAAGACGCCGAGGACACCCTTTTTCTTCTTTCCGGTCTCAGCAGCATGGCTCGGCTCTTCGTTCTCCTCGCTGAGGGCCATGTTGCTTCGCGAAGCCGGCACAGATGCCGTTCCGATCGTCGATACATCACCAGTGGGTACTTCCTGAGGCTTGTGAAGCTCCTTGCACGCGTTCACAAACTGCGTTGGGTTCAAGATATGGGTTGAGCCTATTGTTGGCAACCGAGGCACACATGCGAAGGTAGATTAGCCGTATGCGTGCCAGTCCAATCTCAGCGATGATCGCCGGGCGGAAGGTCGGGTAGGAAAGGGGATTTGGGACTCGTCTGCTGGTTTCTCTGCCTCTCCCGCATCCCATAAATGAAGCAATCAGAGCCTGCCGACGGGTTCCGAAAGAACTCGCGCTCAGCTCAGCTACGGACCCAGGACAATGTCACGGCCGTACTCCTTGACGAGCTCGTAGGTGCTCCTGATTTCCGAGAAGGTGATGCCGCCGAGAACAAACACAATGATTCGCGGGCCATTGTTGCGGAGGTCATAGTCGGGCGAGGCTCCGGAGGCGCCACCGCCGCTGGCGGAGCTGATTCCGCCAGCATCTTTGGCGCTGTCGAGGCCGGACTTTTTGTTGGCCCAGCTCGCCCTTGTGGTTCGCAGCGAATTTGGGTTTGGATTGGAGACGACAGGGGAGATGACTGCTGTTCTGTTCGTATTGGCAAGCTTGGTGTCGTCGTTTGGCTGTGATGTTGCCCATGGGAACGAAGTTGGATCGACGCAGCCCATGATTTGGTCCTGGCGGGAGAGAGCACATCGGCAGACTATGAACGTGTGATCTGGGGCACGGTCATGCCATTTGGTCGGATTGCGCCGCTCGTCCGGAGTCAAAGCCGAAGGAGAAAGCGGGGCGAGCCTCATTCATTGTTGCTCGCTGGTTCCCATCCCCCAGTCACAACCACGCACCTCCATAATGAGCTTGAGCAGAGGGACGTATCGGCTGAGCTCGTACGGCATCTGGTCGTCTGCCTTTCGCTTCTTCTTCTTCTTTTCCTTCTTTTGTACAAAGTAGACATATTTGCCCTGCTCTCGCCGCAGCAGTACCGGCGAGACAAAGATAGAATTGACGTTGGGTGCGCGAATCCAAATCAGCACAGAGAGCTCCCAAACCACCAAGGATGCGTGGGCAAGAGTGGAGGAGAATCAGCCGTTGTACCTTCTTGGCAGTGTCTGCAGCACTGGGCTTGTCAGAGTTTGCCGAGAGGCGGACACCCAGGTAGCTCAGGTTGGTGATTGCCTGTGACTCTTCGAGGCTGAGGCTGGCATGCTCCAGCAACTTGCGCCTCTCCATGTCCTGGATTCCGCCCGAGGCGATGATGTATAACATCAGCACCCTCAGCTTGTCGTAGTTTCTGAATGAGCAGGGTTGATGCACAAGTCCAAGCGGAGAGGATGTTAGGGAATGGCTGTGGTGAGTCGAGCACAGGACGTCATCGGCAGTCGAGCAACCCCCATTCACGGCGTGGTCATCGTACGTTGGACCACCATTCTTGTCGAGCACAGGAACCAAATCGAGCATGATGTTCCGGGGCTTGTTTCCGTCTGCTGTCTCTCCACAAGCCAGATCCTGTGTATGAAAAATAGCCCCCCCCATACACACATACACACATGCACACATACACGCATATACACATGCACACATCACCGCCAGCGAATTAGTCACAGTCGACAAGTAACAGCCACAAGTCACGGATCGCACAGACATGCTAGAGAGAGCCTCGTGTGGTATGCCGCCAAGGGAGTGCCATGAATATATAGACACAGCAACAACACGGTCGGCGAAGAAGCAAATGGATCAACAGCCGCCCAAACAGACCTGCTCAACGGCCGCCAGGCTTGCAAGCTTCCGGTTGCTGAACTCGCTTTGGCATTCTTGGCAGATATTGATGTGTGCCGAAAACTGAGCAAAGATGCGGTCAGCATAAGGCGATCCTCTCGGGCATGTGGACACGTTCCGATTCATGACTGGCGCGGGTACTGGGCCAAAAAATGGCCGCCAGACCGCAAGGATGCTCACTTTGGACTTCATTTCCTGGAACTGTGGAAGAGCAGCAAGGGTGTCTTTCATATCCTTCAAGCTCTCGATGCCTTTTGGGCTCCTGCAGGATGAAGTCATGGGTGGATCGGTTGGGGCCAAGATTCAAGCATCGACAGTATACAGTCACCACACTCGCAGCCACAGCTCCATCGAGCGACATGCTGCACGTCGGGCGAGCACGATGCAAGAGACAAGCGCGACGGGTGACTTACCCCTCGGCCGAATCCTTGTTGACAGCATTGGCTGCGGCCTTGTTCTCAGAAAGGAACTTGGAGAAGGATTCTCGAATATAGTCAACGGCCTCGGCAAAATGCCAGTGTCGGATGAGCATCTGATAAATGGCATAACAAATGGCGAGTCAGAGGGCCGAGAGCCGGATTGGACAAAGGGCAAATGCCCAAACTGTGAGTCACCACGCTGGAATGATGGGTTCGACGGAACGAATCGGCTTTGATGTCTGTATCCGCTTCCTCGAGGACAGTGCTTTAGTCATGCGGGTCTGAGACGCCTCGGTCACGCAGACAGTGGCAGCATGGAGGATGGCATTCCTACCCAGATTGGGTCGCGGTCGTCCAACGAGGCTGTGTTAGCTTTCTCGCTGCTTTCGGCACGATATCTTGTCGATGCCAAGGGTGATGGAGCAAGTGGTGGAAAGTAATGGAGTGTGTGAATGCAATGGAATATCAGCATGCGCTGCCATCATACAGCAGAGTCAGCAATCGCCCCGGCCGTGACCAGAAGGGAGAAATCATGATGAGCAGCTGGCACGGCTGACCTGTACTTGCCGTCCTCGAGGGTGAGCAGGTCGTTCATCATGGCCTGATAAGTGAACTCGTGCAGGACCGGCGCCATGATATCCACAGAGCGATCCAGGATGATGAGGATGGGCTTCTTGAAGTTGTTCTGGGCGGGAAAGTCGGGGGTATTCTTGCAGGTCTCATCGAGTTCGTCCTTGAGGTAGCTGGCGAATTTGAAGGAAAGACTGCAGTTTGATCCAGAGGGATCGTGGTATCGTATGGATGGGTAGTCTCCGAGTGTGGTGAGGACCGAGGTCATCTGTGGGGTTGGGAGCAGCGTTAGCATCCCAGCATGGTCGTGGCGGTGGCAGTAACGATGGCGGTGATGGTGATGGTTCGGACAGCGATTGGCTGTGCGAGCGTCGTCGACGATTCGACACTTTGCCACGATGATCAAGCCAATGGCATTGTCGATGCCATCGACCGGCCACACAAACAAGTATGGACGGGGCTTGCCGTACCCGCTTTGCAAGGAAGTGCAAATGGCTGTTGAGGTCCGGGATCGAAGGAGGGTTGTAGAGAGCATACAAGGAGCCCGGTAGATCCAGGGAAAAGATCTGTTGCTCGATTGCTGGGAGGCGAGTGCGAGGCAGGGACGGAATGGAACGGAATGGAATGGGACAAATGGAGTCCGGGACCGTTAGAACTGGGGAGCGGGGAAACGTGCTGAGGCCCCAGTCGCCGTCTCTGCTGAACGACCATGCCGGTCAGGAATGCCCGTCAGCCATCGGTGTGTGTCAATCGCTTGGGGGGGGGACAGGGTCGTCGACCACGGTTGTCAGCAGACCAAGGCATGGGTGGAGGGCTGGGGATGAGGCAAATTGGAGCACGCTGGGGCGCATAACTCCAGGAAAGAAAGCGGAGCCGACAAAGCAGTGGGAAAGACCTCGTGATGGCAACGCATGGGGCAGGAGATCAGGAAAGGGTCGCAGGACTGGGGAAATGGGCAGCATCTGGATCCCACGGAGGCATATTCGTTCGATTGGAACGTCGGTCCCCCCCCCGCTCCCCATGGAATGGCTCGGGATCGAAGACCCGCACCCAAGCCGAGCGAGAAGAGAAGGGCCGCCTGCCCAAGGGAGAAGCACATGCACGGAGATGCCAACCCGGAGAGGGACACGACCAGAAAGAAGCGCGCAGTCATGATCCAGTCGAACCCCCCCCCATGTCCGAGCAGCGACCGCTGTTACCCAGAAAGTCGACGTTTGAGTCCTTGAGGTTCTTGAGATACTGCCGAGCGGGCGACTTTGTCAGCCGATCGACGAGGGCATCGGATATGGCTGGCAACACAGGGCGGGGGGAGTCCGTGGTGAGGAAATGTCCAATGGATGGGCGCCGAAGGTCCACACAGCAATATGGGTTGGCGCCCCCCATGGCCGGGGCTGTGGTCGGAACATGGAGCGGCGCATCGGCGTCTGGGCCAGTTGCGCTGACAGCCACGGTCCTTGGTCATGCCGGGCCCACCTACGTGAAGTGCAGAAGATGTGCGCAGCGGCATAGGACGGCTTTGGAGTAAAGTCGTCGATGATCTTGGAGACCACGGCGTCGGTCGGGGTGATGAAGTAGATGGCGTCATGTTCGGGATAGGGCGACCTCGATCTGTGGATGTCCTCGGTCACTACGGACCCCGCAGGAGCAGAACAAGGGAGGCACGAGAAGGGGTTGGTTGGTTGGTTGCGAGTCCGGCGGCGCGCGGCGGCACCAATCTGGCTGAAACGCTCGGGGGTGGACTCGGTGCCGCCAACATGAGGCGCGCTGGAGTGGGGACGCAAAGACGCCATCGGAATTGAATGTCGACGGAAGGGGAGAGGGTCGTGACGGGAGCAACGCTGCATTCGAGCGACGCTGGAGGGGGGGGGCGGCAGCAGCCAAAGAGGCTTACGCATGACGTTTTCGTTTGTGAGCTCGTGTTGCTTGAGGATCCCGCTGAGAATCTTGAGCGAAACGGGATCGACTATGAGAATCTTGTATCGCTTTGGGGGCTGGACAAACCGGAGCATGTCCTGCAGCAGCTCTGGCCGGGGAAAGCATGGGGCGCGGGAATGCGGGAAGATGCAGATGAGCATGTGGGAATGGCGCGGGGAGGGGAAACGCTCATGGGAGCGAGCCACATCCGTGGGGATACCATTGCACTTGTGCAGCGATGCGAGAGACGGTGTTGGCAACAACGAGCCAGGCAGACCAATTGCACTGGCGTCACGCCGCGGGAACCGAGGCCGAAATGCGGAAAGTTACGGCGAGTGGGCATCAGCAGCAAGCCGACATACTCCGGCGGACCATATCGCGTATCGACGACATGGCAGGCGGCGGCGACGGAAGGGTGGGCAAGACCAGAGGATTCGATTGGATCTGGAGGGACCAGCGAGAGCCTGGAGCAACAACACCAGGGCCGGAGACGCAAAGGACGGCGCGGGCGAGGCGTGCTTGTGGACGGCCGGTGGCGCGCGTGCTGCGCAGGAGACAAAAGCGCAAAGACCAGGGCTGTGCTGCGCTTACTGTCGCGGGCTGTGCGTGTGTGCGCTGTGCTGTGTCGCTGTGTTCTGTGCTTGTGCGGCAGTGTTCTGTGCTTGTGCTGCCTCTGTGTCGCGGCAGATCCACGCTCTGCCAACAGCGACTGCTTGCACAGTCGCTGTTGTCTTGCCCCGCACGCGCCACACAGAGCACATGCACAGACACGTGGTGCGGCGCCGCCCTCGCGTGACCGCCGGCGGCCTGTGCCTGTGACCGCTCTCTGTGCGCCCGTGCGAGCAAGGCGGGGCGCCGATCGCCCGATCGCCCGCCAATCGTCTGCCGCGCTGCCGTCCCACCCGCGTCTGGGGGGGGGCACCGCCGTTTGCCACACCCCTGGTGTGCCGCAGTCCGCGGCTTGTGGCTGACCGCGATCGAGTCTGCTGGGGGAGAAATCGCCGCGTATTCCTTCCTCGCGGTCCCTTTGGCTGCGTAGCATTCCTGTTGCCCATGTTGTTTATCCCTGTCGCCCATGGTGTTTATCCCTGTCGCCGCTGTTCGCGCTGTCGCCGACATCGGCTCTGTCAAATTGCGAGCACCGTCGTCGATGGAGCTGACCATGCGCGTCGATCCCATTCCGGTGCTTGCGCTGTCTGCATTCCGATGCTTGCGCCGTCTGGGTTCGTGTTGCCGCAATACCCAATCCGGTGCTTATTTTCCCCTGTGCCGGCGGCTTTTGAGCACCGACGCCTCCCCACTATTGTCTCAGCCAGCAACTCTGCTGCCTCAGCTGCTGGCCCCCAGCGAATCGCTTGCGCCGCCGATTTCATCTCCGGATGGAACAAACGCGCAACCGGTGTTGCTCGGCTGCCCACCGGACGACGGCGGCAGCAGCGATAGGGATGGCAAGCACCCAGAGGCACCCGCGTAGGCCCGGCTGTAGTTCCTTGTGCATGACGGCTGCCTGGCCGATTGCGCCTATCGACGGCCGTCCCACCCCGACCCGCTTCAACATCTTCCTGGGCAGACGCCTCCCGCCGGAAAATCCCGCCTTCCCCGCCTGCTCAGCTCTCCCCACTTTCTCGTTTGTTCCCTTCTTTCCCGCTGCCAGTCCACGACTGACCCGGCCAGGCACCCAGCACCTCGCGGCACAGCCGACGCAACCAGTCGCTGATGGCCTGCCATCAATATACCAGGCCGGTGTCGAGGTCACGCCTCCCCACGGCAAATCGCTCTCAAGGTGCATGTCGGTGCCTGTTGCAAAGGAATTGCCTGTATTTAAAGCCCTCGCTGTCCAGGCCGTCCCTTCGTCGCCGACCACCCGACCCGTCTGTCGCCGTCCCAGCAACCCGCTGCGAATCTCCCTCCCCTCTCACCCCTGCCTCACAACTTCCGTCTCTGTACCCCTCCCGCGCACCATGGCATTCCCGATCCAGCTCTTCAGGGTCGCGCTGTCGACTGATGCCCGAACCAAAGCTTACGTCATCCAGTGCCTGTCGTCGACCAAGAAGCCTGCCGAGCGATACATCATCTATCGCGATCTCGACGAGGTCGTTAGGCTCGAGGCCAGCTTGCGCAAGAGCAAGATCCGGATGTTCTACTCGCTCAAGTCCCGACTCGTGGACCTGACCATTGCCGACATGGACATCTGTCCCGAGATCGAGTTCTACCTCAACAACCTGCTGAATATCCCGGCTATCAACAAGTGAGTGCCGTGCTGGTTGGGGGAGGGAGGCATCCCGGACGGAATCCCCTTCCCCCTGGGACATATTACGCGCCGCTCCTGTGTCTGCAACTAGGCACAACATATCCGCACATCCGCATATCCACACATCCGACCATCCATGCACATCCATGCGCTTGGCCGTCTTGGGCAAGCTCGTGGTCGTTTCGCTCGCTTCCCCGGCCCCTTTGCCGCTCTCGGCTTGCCTCGTGGTGCACAAACGGCCCCCCGCCATGCCGCCTGCCACACCATCAGCCCGCACCCATGGTCCCCTCCGCGTGTGGGCCATCAACCCAACTCTATCTGACGCCCATGGATTGCATGTATCGCCTCGCTGCTCTCCATCCTCGCCCTCCCTCCCACAGCAACTCCCACTTTGCAAGCTTTGTCAGCAACGATACACTGCCCGAGTTCATCCCGCTGCCCAGGAAATCGCGTCGAAGCACCGGGCTTGAATCCGGGGCCGACGCCACGGCCGAGGCTGATGCTTCCCCGGTTACCGAAGATGCTGGTCCATGTAAGTTGCCCTCTGGCCTCCTGCCCCTTCCTTCTCCTCCCAAGCTCTGGCGCGGGTGCAAGTAGCCTGCATATTTGCTGACAGCGACGACACCTCCGTGGTGGCGCCGACCGCCATCCGCAATTCCACTGACGAGCGTCCCCTCTCTTTCCTTTGCGATGGCCATGGGCCTGTCTGTATACGCCCGATAAACGTCCTTGGTGACTATCGTGGCTTTGCCCATGGTCTCCATGGTGCCCGCTCCTCCCACGCTGCCCGCCACATCCAACAGCCGCATCCACCGACCCCATTCCCCTTCGCCTGTCCCCCGAGCCCGAAGAGTCGCAACCCGAAGACAGCCTTCCTGAGGAGATTGCCCTCAGCCTCGACAACCTGGCCCGCCTCCCAACAGACGATTTGCTCTACGCCCAGAGCATCGCATCCAAGAACTCCATTAGACACATCTCTCTCGATCTTGGCGAAGACGGCGGCGATGATGCGGCCGCTATTCCCTCCGGCTCGTCGTCGTCCTCGAATCTGGTTGCCCCAGGCTCTTCCACAACCACCTTGGCCGAGCCGGCAGAGACCAGCCCCATGACTCCGACCCCGGCCCTTTCCGACCCAAAGTCGCTCCCCGCCAAACAGACCATCACCACCCTCAAGCGCAACCTGTCCAAGCTGCGCGAAAAGAACCCGATCCGACGGCTATCTCTCTACCGCCAGAAGAAAGACTTTGACGAGCTCGACGACGAGAGCCGCTACGTCAACGCCCGATATCCGAGCATGTACTTCAAGAACGAGAGCAGCCAGGAGCCCGAAGTGGCCTCGGTCATGAGTGTCTCGCACTGGGACGCCGACGCTGACAGTATTGCCGACAGTATTGCCGACAGCATTGGTGATAGTATTGGTGATAGTATCGCTGATGACACTGCCGACAGTGAGCTCACGAAACCGGAAGCCGATACCGAGCAAGACCAAGACCAAGACCCCGGCTCGACCCCGGGATCGTTCGGCGAGCTCTCGAGCCTAGAAACGACACCCAGAGCCAGCGAAGATACCCAACGAAACTCAAGCTCGGCAACACTGTCCAAGGATACTGGAATGATTCACCTAGAACATTCGGTGACAGCACCATCCCTCGCCGAGTCTGCCTTCCTCTCAAGAGACGCCATTGAAGTGCTTCCTGATAGATTTGCTGTGCCTGCTTCCTCGGGCATCACCTCCATCGCCGCAACTGCTGCTCCTGCGTCGGAACCCGCCATTGCGCTGGCTCGACAGAGCAGTGTCAACGACCAAGCCCATACTGCTTCCCACGCCCCCTCAACTGCCAAGCCAGACCCCAAGTCACCGACAGAGAGTTTCCGCGGCAGCATTGAAGTCCCTCGCCCAGTCTCCACCATCGGAGACCAGTCGCCGGCGATGGCGACCTCGCCCTCGTCC
This sequence comes from Polychytrium aggregatum, assembly GCF_025602895.1. Lineage (NCBI taxonomy): Eukaryota > Fungi > Chytridiomycota > Chytridiomycetes > Polychytriales > Polychytrium > Polychytrium aggregatum. The sequence continues at coordinate 178,378 of NW_026516287.1, forward strand.
TCGTCGTCGTCGTCGATCTTGCGCACATCCGCAGTAATCAATACGAACTCTCTGCGATGGTCCGACTCGGTGCGTGAACGCGAACCCCGGCTATCCGTCTCGGCCTCCAGCATCACCAGCTCTACCACCACCATCACGAACGAGCAGCCCAAGCCCCCCCAGCCCAGTGATGTGCTCGAGTCGATCCGGTCGACGCTCCAGCGCTCGACCTCACGATCCAGCTCTCGGCGCCGGAGTGTCTTGCGGGTGCAGCTGCCCGTTCCGGCGATCACCTCCAGCCCACTCCTCCCGGCCAGCCCGATCAGCCCCGAGTCGTTCTATCTCCCTATGGGCTCGCACTCCAGGATATTTCCTGCACCGGTGCTGGCGTCTGCAAGCTGCGGCCCGCTGATCTCCCTCGCCGGATTGCCGAGCCCGACTCTGCCTCTGAGCCCGAGCTTGCCTTCACCGCCTGAAGCTACTTTGAGTGACTCTGAGTCGGTTCCGACGGAGCGACCTCGCCGCGACTCACTCGACCTTGGAGCCATTGGAAACCTGCGCCGGTCACTCTCTGCCCGACGACAGTCTCGCCGCCAATCCTTGTCCGAGGCTGAGGATAGCGACAAGCCGATCGAGATTGGCTCTGTCCCCAACTATCACACCTGGGGCCGCAAGCCCAAGCAAACCCCGCAGCAACAACAACAGCAGCAGCAACCCGGGGCCGTATGCTGAGACACAGTGGTTTCGCAGCCGCAGACAGGGGGGGGGGCTTACTCCTCTCCGCTCTGATTCGGCGCTGACAACACAGTGCCAGTTGCGCCAGCGCTTCCTCATCGGTGATTTCCGCTTGCTTGCATGCTTGCTGGCCTCGTTTCTCATCCGCCTCGACCGACCGGCTCTCGTTGTTCTGATACCGCTGGCGGCGTCTTTACGTCGCAACGGCTCTGCCTACTCCGCTGACCTCATCTTTTTGCCCGGCCATAATTGATGCCTCTGCGCTTCGTTGCTATGTGTTGCTTTCTTTCCGTTTTTCTTTCTTTCTATCTTTCTTTCACCTCCTGTTTTCCGGGGCACTGCCTGGGGGAGAGTCGTCTCCACCGCTGCCCAATGTATCTTGGTCTGATCGCTGGTCCTCCTTTTGCTGGTCTGGAGCCGGCGGGAGACGGGCGAACGCTTGTCTGGCGAATGGATCCCAGGCCTCATTCGACCTCCAATCCGCCTCCCTGTCTGATAATATTGCCTCGCAACACGTCCTATGAGTCCCTTGAAGACGCGCGGGTTCGCTCACTCGCTCGCCTGGGGTGGGTGGGGTGGATGTCGGTGTCGGTGTCGGTGTCGACTTGGTGTGGATATCGATCTCGATATCGATCTGCAGTCGCTGTGTTCCCACAGCAGCAGCGAATTGTCCGAACGGTCCGGGCGCGTCGCTGCACGACGTGGCGGTGCCGGCCGGGTCGCACGGCGGACTGCCCCGCGCCAATGCCGCCGGCGGACCCCTCGTTGCTCCTTGTCTCGCGCCTTTGCTCTTTTCGGCTGCGCTTGTCCCTCCGCACCACACACACACACGCGCGCGCAAGGCCATGAAAACCCGCACATGGCGCCGTTGTTGCTTGCCATTGGAACAGCGGCTCGAACGTGCACCCGGGTGCGGTGTGGTGCCGAAGGACAGAGGTGAGCGAGGGCGATTGGGGAGCGAGAGAGACCAGGGCGCTGCGGGTTTAACAATGCCGATCGGATGTTAACAGCGCCGGGGGGTCGACGGCGGACGCCAACAGCAGGCGCTCTGGAATCAACAGCAGGCGCTCTGGAGTCAATAGCGGATAGTGCGTCGCCCTTGGGACAGCAGCGGCAATGTATCCGGGCACTGTCTCAGCGACTGTCGCCGATTGGGCATCGGCAGTCGTCTGCCCTTTATCACTCGCCGTCTGCCCTTAACGACTGATCCATCCACTTGCTCGTTCATTCATTCGTTCGTTCAATCATTCGTCCATTCGTTCAATCGTTCAATCGTTCGTTCGTTCATTCAATCGTTTGTCCATTCGTTCATTCGTTTGTCCCTTCCGTTTCCGGCTCGTGTCCTCGGCTGTTTGCATCCGTGGTCCGCCGGCCTTCCAGCCCAGCACCGCCGCTCCTCCCATCGCCCCGATCCTCCTTTTGCCCATCCGGGTCGCCTGTTTCCCTCGCCGGTGGCCTCTCCCCTGTCCTCTCCGGCAAATATCTTCCCGCAGCTCGCCTTGCAGCCGGCGCAAGCAGCCCGCTTCATCCACAAGCTCGCAGCCCCCCGCCTCGCCTTGTCCCGCCGCCGGCTCCAGCTCCAGGCCTGACCTCGTCTGCTTGTCCTTGCCGCCAGAGCCCAGTCCGGATATTTTTCTTCTGGCTTGACGGCGGTGACCGGCAGTCCACGCCCTTCATCTGCCATCTCGGCCTGCTGAGCCTGCTCTTCCTGTCTGCAGCTGCCTCCCCCTCCTTCTTTCGGTCGCTGTTTCTCCTCTTCCCGCCTCTGCTCAGCTCGGCTCGGCTCAGCTCAGCTTGGCTCTGCTTTCCTCGACCCGCGCCCCAGATGCAAACATGAGGCCGCTCTACTTGTCATCGATCCGTGTCGAGATCTGCTCGCAGCAGTCTGCCCTCGGCGACTACCTTATCACCTGCCATACCAACCCCATCCTCGCAACCGACTACTACGTCATCCACCGCTTCCACGACGACTTTTTGCGGCTCGAGGTCAGTCTCAAGGACGAAGTCCGGAAGAAGAACTTTGCTCCGAAGCGACAACTGGGCTGTCTGCCGGTCACCCTCCTGGCCGTCGAGAACCATGGCGAGCTCAAGATTGAGGTTCGCCGGGCTAACGTCGAGGCCTTTTGCAACGAGCTGCTGCTGGTTCCCGAGATTGAATAGTGAGTGTCTCCCATCGCCGTCTGTCGTCTCCCCCCACCACCCACTTCGCCTCGTGCTGGTGCACACGAGCCCGATATCGTTCTTGCGTCTGCTCGCTCAATGCTCGCTCAATGCTCGCTCAATGCTCGCTCACACATCCTCACATACCCTTCTATTCCCCTTTGCGTCCGCCTTTTCCCGTCTTATCGCAGCAACAAGCACTTTGTCCGTTTCTTCAGCATCTACGTCTCAAAAGACCTCCCGATCTTCCAAGTTCCCTCCGTCATCTTCGGCTCCCCACACGACATTACACAATCTCTATCCCAGAGCTTTGCGGACCTGTTCGATTTGCGGATGATGAGCCACAAGCGGCGCAACCAGTCGCAGCTCGTGCACTCTGTCCCCATCTCCATGTCCTCACCGACCAGCCCGTTGGCGTCAATCGAGTCTCCAGACAGCAGCCCTCAAAACCGAATCAGAACCAGCCTACAGTCAAAGCTGTCGATCCTGCTGAGAGACACCCTGGATGCCGTCCAGTTCTATGAAGACTCGGAAGCGAGTCCAGGGTCGTGTGACCACGATATTGGCGAAGACGACGTATCTGGTGAGTGCTTTCGCTCCTCTGTGTGCCTGCATGTTGTGGCGAGTCTCGTCTGTCAGTTGCTGTCGGCCCCAGGCCTCTCGATCGGATGACGCTGCCCTTTGCCCATCTGTACCTTTGCCCATCTGCACCCTTCTCATTTGCACCCTTCTCGTCTGTCGCATCCTCCCCCACCATCCCTGCTTCGTCCAGCGCGCCTGTCCCTGCTGGAGGTGACCACGCCATTGAGCAATGATCAGCCGCCCACTGCCATCTACCGGAAGCACGAGTCCCACTTCACCAGCCTCCTCACGGCCACGACGGCAACTCTCACGGAGCTCCACCGACAGACTGAGCCGCTGCTCCAAAATTATCGCTCCGACTCGTCCGAGGCACCACTCCTCGACGCAGAGGATGATGCCCACGGACCCCATCCCGACGACTTGGAGGCCGGGCTTCCCTACCAAGCCCGCACTCAGTCCGATCCTTCGCAGCCCGAATACGTGCGGCTCCAGAGCGACACTTCTCGGGAGAGTCCCTTTGCCCACATGAACTCGCGCCTTGCCATCTTTGGATCGCAGACCCTGACCCGCTTCAAACGAAGCATCACGCAACTGCGACAAATGACAAGCGAGGCCATCTTTCTGGGTCGCAAGTATTCCGGCGATGATCTCAGGCCCGGGGCGCACGTCGATATCTATCAGCATCCAGATCTGCAGATGCAACGCCAGCCATCGATCCCGATGAAGCCCACCGTCGTCTTTCTCGATGATTTGCGGCCCGTGCCCAACCCGGAGCTGAACGCCGCCGAAGCAGCAACGATTGCGATTGCCAAGCCCGGCGGAACCAAAGCGTCTGGAGGTCCCGCCGAGATCCAGGTGCTGACCAAAAAGTCCTCGGACGAGTCTTTCAGCGGCTACGGGTCTTCGGTTCGCGGGTCGGAGCGGATGGTGCCATCGCTGCTGATGAATGCTCCCCAGACATCCGATGACCTTGATGCCGATGTCAATACCGATGCCGATGCCAATACCGATGCCGATGCCAATGCCGATGCAGACGATGATGCTGGTGCCAATGTCGATGCCGGCCGGGAGGAACTTCCGCTGCCTCCGCCTCCGCTGGACGTGGTCAGCATCCGTTCTCAAGCTCAAGCTCAAGCGCCCCTCCTTGCACGCGAACCATCCGACGATGCCTATCCCAATGACGACATCCGTCCCGCCGACGACGATGCCTCCTATTCCGTCGATCTCCTGGCCATCCGCCGCTGTGGCAGTGCCGACTACATCGTCCCGGCTGCAGACCATGCCGCCGCCCTGCCGCGCAAGTTCACTTCCCTGCCGCGCCAGAAACGGGTCTCGGCATATGCAGCTGTTTTCCAGCGGCCACCTGCGGACTGGAGCGCTTCTTGGATTGTGCAGAATCGCTCCAGCACCCTCAACCCGCCAGAGCATGCCGGAACCGCCTCGCGCCGCAAGACCGAGCACTTTGACACGAACGAATCCTCTCGCTTCCCTTTCCAGATCCTCACCCATCGTGACAGCTTGGCGGCCCCTGGCGAAGGCTCGACCGGCAAGCGAAAGCGTGGCTGGCTACCCAAGAAGGACGAGCCCCTCAAACGGCGGGCCAGCCAAGAGGTTCCCACGGAACACAGGCTGAGCTTCAAGGGCGTCCATCACACCAGTCCGCTTGACGATCTCGTCATCAACCGCCAACACCTGGAGTCGGCCTTGAGCCCGATTGCCAGCAAGGTCAACCGACCCATTCGCCGGTCTTCCAAGATTTACGTTCCCAAGCCAGATGTTCCGCTGGCGCCGAGCAGCTCATTACAGAGCCCGCCGTCGACGGCTTCGCTCGCCTCCGATGCCCACTTGGCTGTGGGGCCGACCGAGCTTGGCTCGGTATTGGCCCGCACCGAGGCTGGCTCAAGAGAATCAACCCTCACCATGGAGAAACTCTCGCGTTCGTCGTCGCTGAGCTATCGGAAGCCGCCCGCCCGGTCCTCCGGATTCCACATCAAAGGCTTCTCGCGACTGAAGAACATCCTGATTCCTCAAAAATAGTCTTGCTCTCTCCTGGTTATAGTTTTTGCATCGACCATCTCCCCCACCCACCACCGCCTCCCAATCGTATTCCTCGTAGACTTTCGAGTCGCCTTTTGTTTCAACCCCTTGATGCTCCGAGCAGAGGGCCTTCTTGGCACCCTATTGCCCTTTGCTTCTCCCCCTCTTCTTTCTCTCTATCTTTCTTCGCTTCCTTTACTTCCGGCACCCCCTTGCTCCTTCCTCTCTCAGTGCGTGGGTTGACCCGTCGACTGGGCCGGACGTGAGCATCCATTTATCGATTCAGCATAGACAGCCGCATCCCTCCTCCTTTTCCCGTGGCATCGTTGATCGGCCTCGCTTTCAGTGCAGTAACCTGCTCGTCCTTCTTTTCTTCTTCTTCTTCTTCGTTGACATCGAACCATGTTGTGTTGCGTTCACTTCTCGGTTATCTTGTTCCACTTCTCACTCGCTGCTAGTTCAGATCATTTTTTGCTCAGCTTGGCCTGTCCTTATGGCTCTTCGTTCGCTGAGATCAGGGAAACCCCTCGATGCATCACAGAAAGCAACAAACGAAACCCCCAACTCATTGACCAATGGTGACGAGTGCTGCCACTTCACCCCTCAGCCCGGCTCTCTCAATCCGATCTCTCCCTCCCTCTCCCTCTCTCTCACGCTCACTCTCACTCGACGTACCAGTCGTTTAACCCCTCTCGCTTGATTTTCTCATATCATTTTTGATTCCCATTTATTTTTCCTTCTTCCCTTCTCTCTCCCTCTCTCAGGAAAATACATTCATGACCAGGTGCGTTTTTGCTATTTCCTGGGGGCGGTGATCTTCATACCAACCACTGCCTTCATTGTAGCAATGGGCAAGCTGTGTGATTGCATTCCAGTCTTCATTGGCGATCGAGTGGTGCATGCATTTGGCCCTTTGGACGGGGGTCAGTGCCAAGTGCGACCTCTCGACATCAAGGTCATCAGGCCGAACGAGTCCTCTTCTCCGTTGCCCATAAAGCTGGTCGCAAATCATGACGACAGGTGCGGCCTTGTCCGCTGATCCCATTTGCACATCGAAAGGAGAGTACCGCCTCCGAAGCGATGACTGGCGGTTGAACTGAGGGGGGATGGATGAACATGCTCTGTATTCTTGGAACTCCTCAAGCTAAATGCAAAGATCATCGCGTTCAGACATATGGGTGAGCCGTGGCCTGTCTCCTTGCCCAAAGTCTCCGGAGTCGATTTGTCCGCACAGGCTGTTTGAAGAAGGCTCACAAACCCAGATCCTTGGCCACCATGGCGGCACAAATGGGATGATAGAAGCTGCGGTTGTCCAAGAAGGTCTTGCGGGCAAGAGGACCGCCGTTTGTGGTCTTGTCCCAGGCGCTGTGGTTGTTCGGTGGATAAGCAGTGGATAAGCAGTGGATAAGCAGTGGATGTGTGGTGAGTAGCAATAGCGAGCCATTTTAATGTGTCTCGCTCTGTGCTGACACGACGCAAGCTTACCGGTAGAGCGGACGCACGTATTTCATGCGGCCTGCCTCGACCAAAAAGGCAGCAACGGCAGGGAAGATGGCTTCGTAATCGGCCTTGAGACAGAGCCACTGCCATCGGAAGCGGATTTCGGCGTTGCGGACACTGGTCAGGCTGTAAACCTTGTCCATCTCGGCAAGCAACTTGTGGGGCAAGGGAGTCAGCTCCAAGAGCTTCTCCAGGAAGACCACTGGCAGCCGAGACGAGAGAGCGTGGGAGAGAAAGTGTGTGGGAGATAGAGAAAGTCAGCTTGTGTGTCTACTCAGCGACCATTTCGGATCGCTTTGCCGGGCGAGAAGACATCAAGTCAAGATCGTGTACCTGTCTGCGTAGAGGAGAAGTTGCGTATATCCTCGGGAGAAAAGTCAAGCTTGTCCGAGGCGCGGGCGCTGTCCCATCTACGGAGTGATTGTTGGCATCCGCCACGAATGAGTGTCAGCGCGATGAAGGGCTGATATATCGAGATCGAATCACAACACTGCTCGGCGAGCCGGATAGTTCACCCTTGCGGAGGCACAGTGGCCACTCAGCCCCACATACCTTTTGGCCAGCTCGTCACAGGCCTTCGCGAGGGTCTGGTCAAACTCGTTCTTGACGGGCGGCTAGACAGAAAATTGACACCGCGGCGAGTTAATGGGCGGTGATAGTCTCAAGCCCTGGCTCGGTGGCACGGAAGCAGTGCAAAGGTTTGTATGGGCAATATACAGCACGAAATCCAGGAACGGAAGCCTGTCGATCAGCAAGGATCCTTCCAGCGAGTTCGACTCACATATCCTTGACCGTGGAACCACGTATGCCAGTCAATGGCATCGAGGACCTTGATCTTGCTGTGATCGTGCTTGTTGAAGTACTCGTACAGGAAGCTCTTGAAGTCGGTGGTAGTGATGGACTTGTGGGAGAATCTCTCGACGTACGCTGGATCCAACAAAGCAACGCAACGGTCAGATCCCGCATACGTAGCAGAGATTTGGGCGGAGCATTGGTGCAGCACAGTGAAGCGAGGCTGGCGCGGTGCAACTTCTGCTTGAAATCACAGCGATCGACTCACCCGTGACAAAGGGTTCTGAGAATTCCAGCCGTTGGACAAAGGCGCAACAGGGTGAGTGACGATGCACCATATTCTCCAGCAGCGCGCCCAAAAATACGTACCAAAGACCGAGGGCCCACCGAGCTGGACCTCGAGGTAGTAAAGCAGATTGAATCCCTTTTCATAAGGAACACTCGAGAATCTGGGTGCCATATGCCGGTGGGGACGAGGAAAAGTCGGTCACGGAATGCCGGATCGCCGAGAGGAACGCAATGGCCGACGATATGCCATCGAGCTGAGCATCGAATCCGTCCTCCTTCATCCCACACAGCGGGGGGGGGACGTGCTTACGAGTCATCGGGATCGACACCGCCGAGCTCCGGGACCAAGGCGGTATACTGCGGAGTCTTGATCTCATCATAGTGGTCGATGGATTCCTTCAGAGCCTTCAAGCCGACAATCGCCGAGAACTCGGCCTCTGCATTGCCACGGATGCGGCCTGGGTCCCAACGAGGGAATGCAGGTTAGCCAACGGAAGGCGCACAGAGTCAAGAGGCAAGTCAGACGGGAGGGAAGCTGGCCAAAGGCCACTTGACAGCGCAAATGCAATTACCGATGATCTTGCGCTCCACAAACATGGTCCATCCCTCGTTGAGCCAAAAATGTTCCTACATGTCCGGTCGAGATTGGTCAGCTTCGCAGACGCCATCGATCGACCTTGTCAGCCATCGGACACCGACGCTTACCCAGTTCGAAGAGGTGACCAGGTTGCCCATCCAGCTGTGGGCAAGCTCGTGGGCGACAACGTCGACGAGGCTGCGGTCGCCAGCAAGCAGGGTGGGGGTGACAAATGTGAGGCAAGGATTCTCCATGCCACCGTACGGGAAGGAGCCAGGAAGCCTGTGGGAATATGGCGCCGTGTTAGAATGGCTCATCGCGCTCCTGAGCCAACCTGTCCAAAGATCATCGGGATATTGCGCTACTTACACCAGCAGATCGTAAACGCCCCAGCAGTAAGGAGTGAGCTGCCGAATTGAGAAATGACCGGAGGGATCAGCACGCGTAAACATCGAGGCTGGTAGCTCCATCCTGAACGAACTCGCGACAGCAATCTGCGCAGTAGTGCACGCATACCAGCTTCTCGCCAGTGGCGATAAAGTCCTCGGTTTCGACAAACTCCCAGGCAGAGGCTTCGACCATCTCGGGCTCGGACCAGACAGTGCTGCGGGGGCCGATCTTGCGCCCCTCGAGGTTTCCGACAGCCAGGGCGATCAAGTACGACTGATTATCGGGGGAAGTTAAATGATGAGCCCTCGATACAGAAACCACAGGCTTCCGCGATTGGCACCGGTTGCATGTACAACACATACATACCGGAATAGCAATGGCTTGGTCAAAGTTGTATTTCTTATGAGAGCCACTGACCACCTCGTCCTTGGGGACAGCGCTCATGAGCGCCCGAAGATGGGCGGGAGCAGTGACGTCGGCACTGTACTTGATCTTGATCGACGGGGTGTCCTGGTGAATATGGAGGCGAGAACGAATGAGGAATACACTTGGCCAAGCGATCGGGCTCGTGCACGGCCGTACTGATGGCCAGGACAGCAGCAAAGCCTCTTTACCTGGCAGGGGACGAGGCTGCGCGCATGGATCGCCTATCGAGGAACATATATCCAGGGTGAGAGCGGGCTCGTGGCCTTGTGTGCTGACAGACATGGGCCATGCAGCCAAGCCAACATCTCCTGATTCGAGCGCGATGGCCATGCCAGGAAATCAATCGCGAACCTGGCATTGGGTGAAAAGATAGGGGTGCTTCTTTCCGACTGTTTGGCTGGCGACAGCGACAACGGAGACCAAGTTAGCCAACGCAGCCCAGGCCGAAACGCGCACTTCCATGCAGCACTTCCATGCAGCACTTCCATGCAGCACTTCCGTGCAGCACTTCCATGCACATCGACGGCGTCAAGTCTGGCGAGTTTGCAACTCGATCTCGAGCAAACATGCAGCACAGACTCCCCCGACACTCTTGCAACGCTCCGAGCGGTTGTGGTACCTGGGTTCAAGCCACTGAATTGCGGTGCAATCCTTGGTTGTCGAGTACACGACCTTGACGGCAATCTCCTCGCCCTTGGCCAGCGCGCGAGGGAACCTGATCTGGACCGGAGACCCATAAATCGCATGGCGATCGTGGACGACAAACTATCCAGGAGAGCGATTGGTGAGTTCCAGAGCGGCAATGTCGAGGGTCTTATTCGAACGAGGCAAGACCCGATCGATTCGGGCAGCGGGTACTCATGCCATCGGGCCAAGACACTACCTCAAGGGCTTCGTCAGTTCCGTTGATGGTGACGGCCTTGACGTCAATGTAGCTCGAGTCCAAGACCAGTTCCTTGACGCTGTCCTTCAGGACAGAGAGCGAATGGACGACATGGCCGTGGAGGACCTTTCGGTCAAAATCGGCCGTGAGAGAGAGGTGCAGATGGGTCGATCGGATGGCGTCCGAGTTTGCGAACGAGTTCTTGTCGGAGACGGAGATGGGCGGAAGGGACGTCATGTTGGATCTTGTAGATGCAGAGCGTCGGGGCCAGCCGGGACGGAAATGCCGAAGCCACGGAGCGAGAGGGGGCGGGATCGAGCAGCCTTTAGCGCGGGGAAGACAGAGCACGATTCGAAGGTGCAGCGCCATGGGTTGTCTCTGCGTCTAGCGCACACAGCTGCGTCGGGAGAGGCCGGGCGTTACCTACAGCGGCGACAGATCAAGCAGAGCCGGGCGATGGGAGGGGGCGACTGGCCTCGGCCAAAACATCCCAGCCCAAGTCCTTCCGGCACGACCGGAACGCGCCGGACATGGGCGCAGCCGGCTCGAGCCGGCTCGAGGGCGGCGCGGCCTGGCTGGTCCCTTGGAATCCGTGGCGCTGGCGACGGCCGGCCTCTGCTCCCATCGAACAACCAGCAGCACCAGCGAACGGAGCCGAGCTGCGCCGAGCACCGCCGAGCACCGCCGAGCACTGCCATGCAAGTCGACGAGCTGGAGCCTGCGTCGGGACGGGATGAAATCGAAGAGGGCCAAGTGAGTGGCTGGAGCCGACACCAGTTGACCCGGCGCCTGGCTTTGATCGTGCGGTCTGGCGAACCGTATCGCTCGGCATCCAGACTAAGCGGACAAGCCGGATATCGGCTGGGCTGCGTTGCCCGGGATGCAGCGCAGGCTCCAACGACTAACCGCCCTCCTTTGCAGCTGTTCAGCAAGGTCATCCGGGCCTTTGCCTCGTATTCTACCCGGTCGCTCGACATCCTGAACAAAAAGCGGGACGACTTCAACTCGATTCCGCTGAACCACCAACGGCTCGTTCCCGACTTCCACCGGCGGATGGATCTCATTCAGCAGCGGATCAGAGCCAATGCCCGTTTCCTGACTTCGATCATTGCCGACCAGGAGAACTTTTTGAACGGGGAGAGCTCCTCAGGGGTAGGTGGCCAGCGGCGTCTGCGGGCCTGCAAATGGACCGACGCCTTGGCTCGTTTGTCCAGCCCCGGCTCGGATCGGGTGCTGCTGCTCCGGCCGACTACGTGCGAGTGTAATGCCACAAGGACGAGATATGACACCGATCCCATGCTGAGTTGCACATGCATCTGGTCCATGGGAGGGGGAGAGGTTGTGAACCAAGCCGAGCTTGCAAGTAACAGATCCCGACACAATCCAGTCACTCTCTCTCGAGAACCACGAACCGTTGTCCGAGGCTGACCACGACAAGGTCCGAAGCACTCTCCGCCAGTTTGTTCGAGACTGGTCCAAAGACGTATGTTGCCCGGATGTGTGCTGGTTGCAGTTTGGCGTGCCTGTGGTTGAATCTGGTAGTGCTGACACTCAGGTGCTCAGGGCGAGGACGAACGGACTTCGGCCTACACGCCGATCCTGAAAGAAATCGAGAGTCTGTTTGCACAAATGCCTCGCGAAGACAGGTAAGCTGGCAACATCGAATCTACAGACGAAGCAGCCCCCGGGGCCAGGCGCACATCCGCCCTGACGATCCTTTTGCAACATGTACCTTGCCCTCAGAGGAAAAATTCAGATCCTGGTGCCAGGAGCAGGTCTGGGCCGTCTTGCGTTCGAAATCGCATCCCGAGGTAACATGCCAATGCATTGAGCCCGACGCAGCCACATGGTCCTCGCCCCAACTTGCGCTGTCGCTCTAACCACACGCTCCAACCCTGGCGCTTCATTCATCTCTCTGCTAGGATACAGCTGCCAAGGTAGCTACTGCCAATTGATGCAGCGAACTGAATTCTGGCTGCAGTGATGCACACCGTTCGCTTCAGGAAGGTGGAGGTGCGCTGAACCGTTTCCTATGCTGCCTCTATCCCTGTCCAGGAAACGAATTCAGCTTCTACATGGTGTGTAATGTTGTGCATCTGACTCAGCTCCTGCTCTGGGGCGCTTGGGCTGCGCCCGGTGAGACTAATACCGAGCTCTTCCTCAGCTTCTAGGCGCCCACTTTGTCTTGAATCGGTAACGATGCGTCCAAGCAGCAGCCGATGAGCATTTCTTGATCGTATCCGCGTGGCACGCAGCACTGACCCTGCCACAAACGTCTTGTCGTCTGAAAGCGTCGTCAAGGTTGAGCAGTTCGATATCTACCCGTGGATCCACTCCTTCTCAAACAACCTCACTGCCGAGCATCAGCTGCACAAAGTGTGCGTTCCGGATGTGATCACATCGGTGATTCCGAAACAGGCCGAGTTTTCGATGATCGCGGGCGACTTTGTTGAGGTCTACAACAACACCGAGCAACGAGGTGAGCAGTCGACAGCAAGCTGGCTGGATTGCGAATGAGTTGATATCGGAGACAATGCCCAGCTTCGGGACATGGAGAAAAGCGGTCGCCCTTGCCAGGTGGTACTCGACATGGATATGCACAGGCGCTGACTGGGCTGTGCGTTTGCCACTCCAGAACAATGGGACGTCATTGCGACATGCTTCTTTATCGACACTGCGAAAAACATCCTGGAGTACCTCGAAACGATCCACAATGCACTAAAATCCGGTGGAAGGTGGATCAACCACGGTAGGCGTGCTCTCGAGGCTTGCGCAGACACATCAGTTGGCGCCCGACTACCCTCGGAGCTGCATGCGCTATTGAGCCATGCCAGTACAGACCGTCCGTCTCATGCATGTTCGACACAGGACCGCTGCTGTACCATTTTGAGGGAATGAAGAACGAGCTCTCGGTCGAGCTGAATCTGTCCGAGGTCCTGGAGGCTGCCAGAAAGATCGGCTTTCATTTTGATAAGGTGCGAAACCAGCCCTCTGACCTCGAGCCGACAGCTAAAGGCACCTGCAGAGCCAGTCTGCTTCCTCGCGTAGCTCGAGGAGTCTGCTGTTCTGACACCCGTGCATCCAACACGCCCGTCTCCACGGCACTCACCCTGCCTCGCAGGAACCCGAGTTGATCAAGGCCACATATGCGAGCAACTCCAAAAACATGCTCAGCTACGTCTACGACAGCGCCTTTTTCACAGCCACCAAGGTTTGATGATCGAGACGATCCAAGGATCCATCAAGCTGGTTGGCCAAGTCAAGGCCTCGATTGGAGGTGCGATCCACCTGCGCCTCGACCTGGGCGGCATATCCGTCGGCGTCGGCGAGCAGTCCGCACAGCGGGAAGATGTGACCGAGGACCGAGCCGCAGGGCGGACAGAGAGCGCGGTTCGATGCCGTGAAGAATGTGGTGCATGAGCCGAACAGCTTTGAGAGACAGGGGGCTTCGTGGCTCCGACGCAGTGCCCGGGGATGTGAGCATGCAGTTGGTGAACATGCAGTTGGTGGACATGCAGTTGGTGGACATGCAGTTGGCGAACATGAACAAGAATTCGAGCGCAGCAGCCGTCTCGCCACCGTCCGCTCAGCGCCCCTCTTGGCTGGCGGGCGTGGCTTCGTCCCCCGTCCTGGCCTTGGACACTTTGCTGCCATCTCTGTCGCTGTCGCTGTCGTCCGCCGCCTGCTATCGAGCCGGTCCTGCTCCTGCCTCAGCCATCTGCAGCATCACGCTCGGGTCTGGCTTCGCTTTCCTGGCTGCTGGTGCTTCCGTCGTGTCCCCCAAGCCACTGCCTTCTCTTGCCACTCGCAACCACGGCCCAGAATGCCCTTCTCCCTCAAGGACACTGTCCGCCAGAGTAAAGATGTTTCTCATCATCATCAAGAAGGGCCTCTGGCGCTTGCCAATGTGCCCTTCCTGTTGTATTCGTAGCGGGGTCTGCGCGCAAGCTCCCTCAGCTGTCGCCGTGCTCGATCAGGCCCGGCTCCAGCCCGGCTCCAGCCCAGCTCCAGCCCAGCTCCGACCCCTGGCCGTGCTAACCTGTCCTGGCCTTCCTCATCCTCCAGATCTCCTCGACCAGGTTCTCCGCGACCCAAAGATAAACGAGCGTCCGGGCGAGTGGAAGATTCTTGTCGTTGATGATGCCTCCAACCAGATTCTCAGCAAGTACATCACCACGGACGACCTCAACCAGGTCTACATTACCCGTGCGTATCGTCTGTCGAATGCCAGAGCGGCTAGGTCCCCTCGACCAGTCTCAGGAAGGAGATGACATGGCCCTTGCAGCCGGGCCTCTGCTTCTCCTTAGCCACTATATCCGTTGCATTCTGCCGGCTGCTGTGCTCATCATGGTCCAACTTCCGTCTGCAGCCCAAGCCCGTCGAATCAACGGCCACCGAGCCACCAACGAGAACTCCCAGGCTCTCTATTTCATTACCCCCACGGCCGAGAACGTCGATTTGATCATCAAGGACTTTGCCGGCCCCACTCCAAAATATGCCCAGGGACACATTTGCGTGACCACAGGTGCGTTCTCGCAGCCTCGACCATCCTATCCCCTATCGACTCTGGTCTCCTGGGGTGTCGCCGCCGCCGCAGCCACAGGATACCCAGTTCTTGGCATGGTGGAGGCTCGACTGCTTCCCGGACTCTGCTTGGCCATACACATCCCAATGTTCACACTCTTGCACGGCGACTGTTTCCAGCCTTTGACGATGCCTTGGCCAACAAGCTGCTGAGAGAGGTTCCTCGGAACCGCTTGGCAACATTCAAGGAGCTGTTCATAAGCTTTGATGGTATGTCTCGCCCTGTTCTGTCCACCGCAGCAGCAGCAGCAGCAGTAGCATCATCATTGGCCAAGGCTCTGACCCGCCAGCGACGCCTCTCTCGCAGTGCCCGAAAGCCGTGTCTTCAGCCTCGACTTGCCCGGCTCTCTCGAGATCTCCTTCAAGCCACAGTCGGTCGGCCAGATCCAGGGTCTGATCAACGACAGCGCACAAAAGGTAAGTCGCCCGTCATATTCTGCTCGGTGCCGGAGCCCGGTGCCGCTGCCGTGACTACATTCTCACTCTGTCCTGGCTTTCGCAAACCACAGCTTATATCGCTGCTGCTGCTCCTTGGAGATGAGCCTGCGATTCGCTTCTGCGATCCCGGCGGCCAGCGTCGCGGCCTCTGTGCCCTGCTTGCCGAAAGCGTCCAGCAGCAGATTGACGTGCTGAGAAACGATCCGCAGTACAACTTTCCGCGCCCAACGCCGTACTCGCAGACACAACTGCTGATCATCGACCGTGCCGTCGATGTTTTGACACCGATTTCGCACTCACCCAGCTACCAGTCTCTGATTTACGATATCATGGACATGGACGGCAACCAAGTGAGGTGCGTGAGCGCGGAGGCACTTCGCTGTAGAGCGTCGCCTTCGCTTGGCCCGAGACACCTGTTTGGGCCCCATCACCGCGCCTGCGGCTATATGGCCCGGTCTGGCTTGCTGGCATATAATCGAGCACGATTTGTCTCGACAGCTGGGCCCATCGTCGAACGCAACTGAGCATTTTGCCCTGCTCGCAGACTACCAGTCAAGGACTCGGAGGAAGAGATTGGCTCGCTCGCTCTCGACGAAGACGACGATCTCTTTGTAAGTCAGCTTGTCCGCTAAGTGACTGCAGCGTTTTCACAAAGCGTATCTCCTGTAATGTTAATCACTTTGCTTTGGGGGGCGGCGGCGATAGGCCGAGCTTCGACATGCTCCCTTGCCCTCGGTGATCAACCGCGTCGTAGCCTTGGTGAAGCAGTTCGGAAAGAACGAGACGGCAGCCTCAAATGACAAGCTGGCGGATCTGAAGGAAGCCATCCTCAACAAAGAGAAGCGTGAAAAGCAAATGGCAGAGGTAGCGGCTTGGAGAGATTGCGCGTGTAATGCACGATCGGTTTCTGTCGTGAGCGCCACCCCTCCCTGACCATGGCGTATTCCTGCTGCATTCCAGATCCGAAAGCATCATGGAATCTGCACTGAGCTCTTGGCCCGCCATACCGCTCGCAATCTGAAGGAGATCGGCGAGCTTGAAGGCGTAAGTTGTTCACCACGCCACGCGGCACTGCAGGCTGTGCCGTTCCCGATGTCGTCGGCGCTGTTACTCGTATCGCCGTATTCAGCTCAGCTCAGCATACGCCAACCGCCGAATTTAGGTTGCCTATACCGGGTTCGAGTATGGCTTTGAGCCTGGGAACCCAGAAGCACCGCCAAAGCCTGCGTCCAAGCTGATCCAAAAGTTCATTGCAATCATTGAGAACGACGCCCAAAAGTAAGTCTTGATATCGCTGTGGCACTCTGTGTTGCGGTCCAAGGGAAGCCCGATTCGATACCAACTAACGGTGCTGTCAACCGATCTGCGGTAGTATCGAGGATCGTCTGCGCGCCCTCGCTTTCCTCCTGTGTATCGAGGAGCTGAACGATTCTCAAATCAACGACATATACACTCGTGCAAAGTTGAGCACCGACGATATCAGCTTTGTTCGCGGACTGATGGATCTGGATATTTCGCCCATCGATCGGGATGTACGTGCGAGCCAGTGCTTGATCCAGCGCACTCTGGCGTGACCAAACCCGGAGACGCATCCTTCTTGATCCGATCCCTCGAACCCCTCGCTGACACTGGATGCACATGTCTTGCTTCAGGGCCCGTACTCCTACTACCCACGCAAGCTCGAGAAGGAAAAGCGCAAGCACGAGCTGTCGGCTCACGCCAAGAAGAAGGGCCGCCCTCAAGACCCTGTGGCCGATGTTGAGGCGGAGGTCCTGAGCATCGACCGCCATATCCCGACGCTGCGCTATCTCCTTGAGGTCAGTGTTGCTTCGCTTCTCATATTGGCCATCGCGTCTGGCCCACCCAGCCATGCGAACGCCGTATCCACTGCTGATTCCACCGCATATCCAAAAAACAGGACGCCATCCTTGGCAAGCTGGATCCCGATATCTTCCCATACGTGCTCAAGGGCGGCTATTTCTTGGCCGATAACAAGGCGACGGACAGCCCCGACCGCGGGCTTGGGAAGGTCAAGACCTTGGCCAAGTTTGAGCCCAAGTGGGGCAAGAAGCAGACCGTCGGCCGGGATCAGAACGACTATCGTGTCAACGGTGCTCGCATCATCGTCTTCTTCATCGGCGGATGCACCTATCCCGAGGTCAAGGTGACCTACGACCTCGCCAGGGAGTTCGAGCGCGAGATCATTATCGGTAAGCGGCTCTACGCCACATGCACCGATCATGGGCAGACCATGCACCGAGGGTGTACTGATCGTGCACTGGCAGAGCGTGTCTCTCTCTCCACACTAACCGCACCTCACCACCCGTCACCTCGGCTCGATCCTTGCTCCTTTCGATCAAACATGCCAAAAGGCGGCACCGAGCTCTTCACCCCAAAGACATTCATCGAATCGATCAAGCAAATGGGCAGTTTGACCACCCGCGTGCCCCTTCCTGACCCGGTAAACATGTTCCGCTATGCCGAGACCATGTATACGCAGCCGACTCGAGCGGCCCCTGCTGCAGCCGCTCCCCGGCCACAGGCGGTGGCCGATACCACAGTGCCCAGCGTCTCCGCCCAGCCGGCCCTCAACTACCTATCGGCGGCACCCCCGGCCGTCTATCCGCCAGTTGCCGAAGCTCCTCAGCCCGTGCACCCCGTTTCTGCAGCTTCAGCCGTAACAAGCCCGACGCAGGCGCCCCCTGAAGAGCCCGTGAGGACCAACTCGGCTCAAAAGTATGTCGGACCTGCCGCGATTCCTCCGCGTGGGTCATCGTTCCGCGTCGAGGACCAGCCCACAGCCCCACCCCCGGCCCAGCAGTACGTTCCTCGCACGACGACTCCTCCAGCCCAACCATACCTTCCTCGCACTACAACCCCTCCGGCTCAGCAATACGTGCCTCACGCGGCAACTCCTGCACAAGTGTATGAGCCGGTCCGAACTGAAGCCTCTGACCGTCACTCTTCGACCGCGGATGATCGCAGCGAAGTTCCCTGTCAACACTGCACGTTGTTGAATCCCGCTAACAGCGTTCGCTGCGCTGCGTGCGACAATGTGCTGCACAGACCTCACGCCACTAGTCCTGCGGCAGCGGCACCGGCACCAAGCACAGTCCAAACAGTTGCGGCGCAAACGGTGTATGCTCCAGTTCGCAGCCCATACAGCGAGATGCCTAGCTATGCAGCCGCCCATCCAGGCCGCTCCGAAGGGCACCACAACGTCCCTATGCCCAGCACGCCGTGGTCTGCCGCAAGCGTCAACCCGCCTGCCCGTAGCAGCGCCTCCAGGCACTCAACAGGCGATAGTGCCCACAGCACTCATAGCATCCATGGTGCTTTGTCTCCCGCCACGATCAATATGCCTTCGCTACAAGCCTATTTGCCCCCGTCCAATCCCACTTCCTATGTCCAGTTCCCATCCTCCCAGTCAAGTCCCTATTCCACAAGTCCGGCCCAGCCCTACGTTGGCCGAAGCAACCCATCGGTAACCCAACAGCCCTACTCGTCTTCAGCCTGGCCCGCGACCTCAAGTGCACACGGCGCAGCGAACTTCCCGACGCCTTATCCCATGCAGCGCGGTCCTTCGTCGCTGGGCACTGGCTATTCCTTCAACGGCAGCGCCTATGCTTCCCCAGCGCAGTACCAACCCGGACAGCCCCCTCCGCGACAGCCATACGCGCCCAACCAAGACAGACAGCCATACATGCCCAACCAAGAGAGGCAGCCATATGCGCCCAACCAAGAGAGACAACCTTACGCGCCCACACCTCCCACAAAGTCGTATCAGTACTCGTACCAAAATCTGCCCAACCCGTGATGTATCTATAGAAGCAGCTTCCGGGGCCTGACAGTGGGTCCAGCAGCAGTGTGATCGACCGCGAAGGCATCAGACCGACGCAATGGCGTTGCGATCAGCGGACAAGTGCGTCGGCCTGGTGACATGTCCTGTATTTGCCATTCTGTTGTTGTTTCGGAGATTGCCTCTCAGGAGTTACCTTTCTTTCTTTCTATTTCACACTTTGAGAACAAATCGGATCGCCCCGAATATACGGTTTCACACCCACAAGCATTGAGCGCGGCCATGGATACTGGTGAATCGGCGTTGCTGGTGGGTGAAGGGCCGTCGCTCGCCGCTGACCGCGTGCATATGTGGGCTACCCATGCGGATCTGTATCGAGCCTGGGCTGCTTCTGAGGGCGGAACGGGCCAGATGCGGATGAATCGGCATCGGCATCGGCATCGTCGTCGTCAGGGGCAAACCGGACAGGCCTCCTTGAGCCGGGCTGATTCTCGGAAAGCCCGCCGTCTCGGTCCAGGCGAGTCGACCTGGCGGTTGGAGCGTTTGCGCTGGCCATCCTCTGCGTCCTGAGGGGTATCGTCGCGGTAGTGCTCGGAATCATGATCGTAGTCGTCGTCATCTGTCGTCGGCGTGTTCCCTGACCAGGAATGGCACCGCGCCCAGGCACGCCCATCCCTGACCATCCGATCAAAGTTTTCGTCGCTACTGTCGCTGCCGTAAGCAAGTGCGCCGACCATGCTCTCCATGTCTGCAGCTCGGTATTGTCGTGGCTCTCGCGGTAGTAAATGTCATCGTGGTCGATATCGATGCCTTCGTCCGAAGTTCGTCGATCTGGGACGGTTGCAACATTGTCAGCACGCGGCGGCTCGGTCCGACAAACCCCAGACTGGTGTCTTTTACAGCCAAGAGTCTGCGCGACCGAGGAAGCAGCGCTATGGCTCCAGGAGTGGCGGAAAAACGGGCTCGGAGATCAAGCTTTGATAGGTCAGCACATCGGCTGTAAAGTAATCCTGGACAGACCCGTCAGGCATCTTGAGGTCGTAGATAAAGCTGCACGAAGCCAGCAGCGACCGCATCGGTCCGTCGTCCTCGATCCGTTTGGAAATCGAAGCTATACATCGGAACGGAATGAGCTGAGCTGGAAGCGGCCACGGATCAAGTGCTACCATCCACGGATCAGAGTGTCATCAAGAGCCTGGGAAAGATGCACAGTCTGTCAAGCGATGCGCACATTCTCCAACCAGTTCCTGCTTGCGGCGCCATAGCTCTTGCTCTATCGAGCCTCGGATAACCAGGGTTCGACCCAGACCGGCTTGGTGCAGCCGATGCGATGGGCGCGCTTGATGGCCTGTCGCTCCGTTGCGGACTGCCAGACTGTGGAACAAAACAAAGCAGATGTGTCCGCATTTAGAAGAGTGTTCGGGTCAGAATCATGATGCTAGTGCTGGTGTTGAGCGATATGCGCCATCCCGTAAAGCAGACGCTCTCAGAGCAAGCATTCATGTAACAGCCTGTCGCTCTCCTGCGCAGCTTCTTGCCTGGACTTAGAAAATAGACACGGGACTGGATATCGAATGGATGAGAGATGTTCAGTTCCGTTGTTTTGGGGTACCCCGTCATATACCGGCTATTGTCCACTTGTACTTCCAGCAGCCAACACGGGCACCTCGGCCGCGCAGAATATGCATCGGTGCTAAGCGGTGCGTTCCAGAGCAAGACCACTGTACCGCCGCGGAGAGATCGATCCCATACGATCCAACTTTGACGTCCATGACAATCACGCGGATTTCCTCCGCTGTGTTGAAGTTGGTGAGATTATGTGCTCGCTCCCACACGCCCTTTCAGACCAAAGATGATGTCGAGTGAGCTCGGCTGGGCAGCGAGGAGTGAGAAGGGATGTGCCAATACACGTGAAATGGCAGCAGCATACCATTTTCATTCGATGAAAGAGTAGACACCTGATTTTCGCGAGCCGGAGTGCCTCGTGGATGTAGTGGATTTCCATATCGTGCTTTGTGAGCATACAGAGATAGAAGCGTCGAGCACACGCGATCGTCTGAAGATCGATCGAGTCCATCATCCAGGTGCAGGTGGCTGATCACCAACTGTGTCGCTGAACCGGGCTGCCTCTGAAGAAGTGTGCAGCATCAAACTAGCTCCGCCGCCACGGCTTGCCTGGCAGTATATAATGATTTTGTCAGTCCGGTAGTGCTTCTTGATTTGGTCGATGATGTAATTGAGTTTCTGACTCGACGTTGCCAGTATCAGGGCATCCGCAATATCGTCCACACCAACGTGTTCGAAACACTTGGACAGCTTGCGCAACGTCCGGTTGCATGCTTCTTCGCTGTCAACTGACGGGTCTTTGCCTTGAGCCTCGGCCGTCTGCCGGACCCTGATGATGTGTCGGATGATTTCCAAAGTGTGTCCTGTCGCAAGACAGACTTCATGCTCTGACACAGGCTCCAGCGGCTTCGTCCTGACCAAATGGTGCCCGGGGACCACCGCAAACTCTTGGAGAAAGTCTGGTACATGGTCAAGCAGGTAGCACAATTCGGAGACTGAGGAGATTCCTTCCCAGACCTTGGAGTCCAAGGCTTCCTTTAGGGCAGCAACGCAGCTCTTCAGCAAGTAAACGTCGTCGTTGCTCCAATTGGGTCGGTGCTCTGGCGT